>NC_056742.1:217087808-217170308 GCF_019279795.1 Protopterus annectens | reverse complement strand
TAACACTTGAACATTTCATCTGTGTAATTACACAAACATGGTTCCAGTCTATTTATAATATCCCTTCTCTACCTGATTTTGGCATCTAAAAATTATTTATAAATAGGGTATAAAACCTTCTAGACTTGGCTCTTACAAACATGACACAATTAAGCACCAGACCTATTTCTGTTCCCTCTCTGACAAATATGACCACTCTGTAATGGCATTCTCCTTAATATCCTGCTGTAGTATACCCTCTAATCCCACGGGCAGGAACTTTTCCAAGTCTACTATTCCACCACTTGCTTCTAACCTAATTAGATTTACACACACTCCATGCCATGATGAACCCATAGCTAAAAGAGCCACATATGTCAATGGTTCTATTCACACTTCTGCTGCAAGAAAGCATCTGCCCTCATTTATCACAAATGCAATTCCAGTTTAAGAAACAAACCTCTTTGGTAGAACCCAACCTTCAATAATTTTAGCAACCCTAAGAAAGAAACTCAAATCCATTGCTCCAAAAGTAAGCTCAAAAGGCTAGATAAAGAAAAATGTCAAAGAAAAAAAAACAAGAACTGCAAATCTAAATATTAATTTCATATTGCAAAAACTTCCAAAGATAACCATTAATCTTTCTTTATCTATATCAGAAACCCCAGAACAACACCAAACACTGCACTGACTTGATAACAAATGCTTCTACTACTCTGACCCCATGGAGATCACAAACATACTAGCAGACATATTTAGCATAAAGTTCTTCTCTCTACCTCCTCAATACTCTCCATACCCAGCATCCTGCCAGCACACCCACCGGTGGTTTCCTAAGAAGAAGAACCAAAACAATAACACTACCTCTTTGGATGCAGACAATATACCAAACTATCTGTTATTTAGTCTGAGACATTGCCTTAAAAATTCCTTTAGAAAAGTAATTAACCTCAGTCTCTCATTTACATATAATACCTGATGCTTGAAGAACAACTGCTGTCCCCAACCCTCCCCATACAAAGATGCAGAATCACTGATCCTGAAAACTAAGCCCAATTACCTTTTTTAGCTTAATTTGTAAAGTAATAGAATATATTATCACGGAGCTCATCAATTATGATATTCTGTCCATCCAACCTTACCCATTCCCTCTTTTTCCCAGTTTTGCACATGGTGTCAAATCAATAGTGACCATCATCTAGAGCCAGTGTTTGCAATGCGGGGTGGCTGGCATTGCCATGGTTGTACTTCCATCCCACACACATGCACTCACACCTGCAACAAATTTAGAGTGCCAGTTCTTCTTACTACATGTCTTTGGAACATAACAAAAACTGGTGCATGTGGGGAAACCTGACACAAACACAGGGAGAACATGCAGAGTCCATACAGAGGGACAAACACAACAATAATTTAATTGGAGAACTTTTTACTGTGAGGCAACAACACTACAAACTGTGCTACCATACTACAATAAAACAATTAAAAAAGTTCCTAATCTACATGATACTTATGGTTTGAAATCCCTTGATCCAATCCAGTTTAATTTGTGAAGGGCAGATCCTGCCTATTTAACCTGGTTGACAATTTAAAAACTCAGAGAGACAGTGGTCAAAGTCATAACAGTACTCACCATTTACCTAGAGCTAGTAAAGACTTTGGAAGATATCTCATTCTTCCATTATTTATCAACCAACACAGCTATATATAAACCAGTGTGTAACTCAATAGATGGTAAATTAGTTAGAGAGAATCCACTCAATTAAAGCTGGTGGCATACATTGCTAATAAAAATAGATCACAAGTAGTGTTGTCTATGGCTGCATTCTGGGACCTCTTCTATCTGGCATATACTTCCCTAATATGAAAACTACCATCAAAGTCATAAGCTATCCAAAATTTATTGATGACTGCAAACTTGGAGTTGTTATAAATACTCCAGAAGAAACCTACATCGTCCAGTGGGCCCAAACAAATTCTTGTGGTCAGGAAAATGGACTAAGGACTATCTCAAAAAGAAAATGTATTATATTGTTTGGGCAATAACAACATATGTGCACCTTCCCCATGAATAATACCCCATCAAAACTGATACTGTCATGATAAATCTAGGCATATTAATATACATTTAATTTCTCTTTTGATTACCATGTGTCAGCTGTTATTAAGGAACCATTCTACCTCACACAGCTAATTACTAAGGTCATACCGTCTAATTACAAGAAGAAAGTTACTGTCCCAGTCTACTCCTTCATAATCAAGAAATATTGGAATAGAATGCCAGATTTAGCAAGTATCCAAGCCATAGTGCTCAGCTAGAAAAATAAATTTCCTGTCTCTATCTCTGCCTCTCTCGCTCTATATATATATATATATATATATATATATATATATATATATATGTGTATATATATATATATATATATATATATATATATATATATATATATATATATATGTGTGTGTGTGTGTGCATACTGTATGTATAGGTTTACTTTCATAATGTTGAAGGTTACAACGGCAAATATGTGCACAATGCCGAACCATTTCCGTTTAACCCAAACTGCTGCGAAACCTCAGAAAGCCAAAACCATTGAAAGTCGACATTTTCAACCACACCACTCCTACAAACAAGTGCTAACATGGGTCAAAAAGGGGGCAAGATTTTGCGCTTCAGAATATCGATATTCAATGTTCTGTGAAGGCGCAGCTCGGAGCTCACAGAAGCGTGTTCGCCACTGCGGCCATCGACATTATGGAGGTAAACCTATAAATATATATATATATATATATATAGAGAGAGAGAGAGAGAGAGAGATAAAGAGAGGGGGAGAGTGAGGATCTATGCCTGGCTTAGAAAGCTGGAAATTATATTGCCCTACTTGACCTCTCACACTCATAAAACTGAAAAAAAATCACAAGTACCTAATCTAGTGGGCCAGAGCTTACATCACATTACAAATACAACCTGCAAGCAGGATAAATACCTATCCCAAGAATACCCTACCTTTGGGATAAGCCACCCAAGTCAAATAAAGTAGCTCCTTCAATTTCTGTAAATATTAGACAAATAAATGGATAGATGTAAATTCAGTCTAAGTCTTCCCTCCATGGTCTTCATTGAGAGGGGAGGTAATGAAGTCCAGTGGAGAAGCTAGGCTCCTAATGACTCTACGGATCAATTGTGTAGTATATTACTACACCTATGATACTGTAAATCTATGTCTATATCTATATCGATAGATTAATAGATATGCTACTTTTGGTAGACAACACAAACAGTATAATCAGAACTGGCTTAAAAATAAGTAGAAATAGCATTTGATAGAAAAAACAATTAGTGGGATCATATTTAATCTAAAACTAGACTAGATGCTTTAATTCTACAACAATTTAACTAAACATACTGCAAAAGCGCACAAGAAATAAAACTACAAGTGTTTTTTTCTGCCTGGGATCAGGATGCTAGAGGCCGTTTTTATGGGGGGCACGTATATACACCAACTCCATATTTTCCCAAAGCAGTAGAATCACTACCAGCATACACTTACAAAAAAAAAAAATCTTTGTTTTTTCATAGAAACTGGTGATCATAACCCCATGCAATGTAATCCATGCAAACTAACACAAACATCACTAAATTTATGAAACACGAGACAAAAACATAAGGAACAATGTCAGAAAGTCTGTAAAACCAGCTAACTAAACAATTTCTCAGAATCCAATGTGAAAATACAGTTACTACATACATGCAACTAATTTCAATCTAACAAGTGAATCTTCTACCAAATGTGATTTCTACTTATTTTTTTCTATCAATTGTGATCCCACTATCTGACAACTATGCCAAATGAATGATACCCATATATACGTGTGTATGTGTCTGTCTATCATACACCCAGTAATCCTCAGCTTCCAGCAAACCGTTAATGATACTTAGTTTGGTTTAAAGAAATTTAAATGGGATTTTAAACTTCTCTAAAAGAATCAAGTTCTTTAAACACCTAACAACTTCTTAGCATTGTGTGCTGTGCCTCTAGGAAATATATTTCAGTCTTTAGTCTTTGATTCACCTCGCGTCGATGATGCATTAGGCCACAAGTTGACTCCACTGTGTCCATTCAGATGCTGCTTCACTAGCTTCCTCCCGAGTGATATTCAGATGATAGCGCTCTGTTGTTACAACTCCTTTCCAGTTTTGTTGAGGTCTGCCTGGTTTTCTCTTGTATCCAGATAGTTCCCAGTTGAAGGATTCTATAGGAATCATGCTAGTGTCCATGTGGTTAACATGACCAAACCAATGTAGTCTTCTTGCCATAGTGATATTTTAAGTTAACGTCGTTACATTCATTCTCTAACACTCTCATTTTTTTTAATTTGCCCTTCCCTGATATTACCAAAATGTGTCTTAACCATTTATGATGCACAGCCTCAAGTTTTATCATGACTAATGCTGTGATTGGCCATAGCTCAGCACCATATAAGAGTGTAGATAGCACCAGTGCTTGGTATACTTTTGTGGACAGTGCAATGTTTTTTGATCTACAGATTTTAATAGTCTATTGAATGCTACACTTGCTTTTCCAAGTCTAACCAGAAATTCCTTCTCACAGTTACCTGTATGAGAGATGAAACTGCCCAAGTAGCAGAAATTCTCTGTCATAGCTAATATTGATCTTGCAGCCATTATGTCTTTGTTGTCGTTCCATGTTTTGCTAACCAACACTTTGCATTTGCCAGGATTCATTTTGTGGCCTACATTCCCACCCTGTTTCTCCACTGATGGGGTCATTGTCTGCATTCCACTCCATGTTGTATCAATAAGAGCTATGCCATCAGCAAAGTCCAAGTCACAGCTTGTTGTCATCGACCCATTCCAGTGCCACTGAGTTTCCATGTAATGCTTCCCCATGTCCAAATCAGTAACTATTGTAGATAATAAGGAAGAAAATACACATCCCTGTCATACACCAGTGACCACTGCACACCCATCACTGTACCATACCTCTCAACCTGGAAACATCAAAAATCTGGACAAGGCCCATGAAAAATAGGTACAAATCTGTATGTTGATTAACATCTAATTTGCATACATAATTACGTAATTCCACCCACGCCAATGGGATTGTGGGATACCAACTTTCAAATGCATACTGAAGACCAGACAACCAAAATATAGTTCCCCTGCAACCATTCCAATGTCCCATTGCCTAGCAATTTTGTCCCATTTACCATAAGCACTAATGTGTGCATACTGCTTTACTTCTACAATAATTATTTGGATTTTATCTTTACATTTTGCAGCACAACAATGCACAAACACTAACAGGCATCTGCTAAACAAAGCAATACTGTTTCACAATGAAAATAGACTTGGCATTAAAACTTCTCTGCCCTTGAAACTCACATTCATTGAAATAGCACTGAAACTCAAACCACATCCAAAGAAAATGCATCTGGCCAGTAGTGGATAAAGATTACCTTTGGGCTGTTTTCAAATCACTGGCCCCTTGCACACAAAACAAGATACATACATGTGTTCTTTGATACACCTTCCTGACTTTATTAAGTTATATTCCTTGTATAATACAGCACACTTGTTAGACAGAAAACATTTTAAATTTATTGTTTGAACATTTTTCCAGTAGGCTGTACTGTAGGCAATGAAACAAATTGCATGAACCAATAATGACAAAACTGCCCAATTCAGAAAATTTCCATCATAAAAGTCTACTTCCACACCTACACTATAAATAGAATGACAGTAGTGTAAGCCATAGGCATCTTGCACAGCTTCTTGCACTTAATTTCAATTTCAGTTTTTTGTTTTTTGGGGGGGGGGCAAAAGGTCAAAATCCAGGGACACATTTTAAACAATGTTTGTATAATTTTGGAAAGTTGTTAGAATAAAATGTTGCGTTACCTCCTTGCATTTCACTGGCAGGTATTGAACCCAGGACTCTATGCACTACAGTCAGAGCAGCATACCACTATGCCATATCAGCAGTTTCCTGAAAAACAGGAAGACTGAAACTTAATGGCTATCATTTAGTGAATTCAGTTCTCACTTCTCACCATAGCTCTTAACCCCTTAGCACAAAAAACTTGGACAAAGAAAGCCAATAATGGGGCAATACAAATTCAGTTATCACTTCTCACCATAGCTGTCAACTCTTAGAACAAAAAACCTGGACAAAGCTCACAAGTGGTGGTGGCTAGGGACTTACCAGGGACACATTTTAAACATTGCTTGTATAATTTTGGAAAGTTGCTAGAATAAAATGTTGTGTTACCACCATGCATTTCACTGGTCTTGAACCCAGGCGCCTATGCATTACAGTCAGAGCAACATACCACTATGCCAAATCAGCAGTTTCCTAAAAAATAGGAAGACTGAAACTTAATGCCTATCATCTAGTGAATTTAGTTCTCACTTCTCACCATAGCTCTCAACCTCTTAGCAAAAAAAACCTGGACAAACAACAAAGCCAATAATGGGGGAATACAAATTATGTTCTCACTTCTCACCATAGCTCTCAACTCTTAGCACAAAAAATCTGGACAAAGCTCAGAAATGGTGGTGGTTTGGATCTTTAGGCTCTTTTTACCCTGTACCGAAGGTACAGGAGTTGAGCCTGAATACCTCTAGCCACCAAGTGTATTACATGGGGGCACTTCCTCTAGCCACCAGGTGTATTACATGGTGCATTTTTACACACACACATGCACACACACACAGACACACACACACACACACACACACACACACACACACACACACACACACACACACACACACACGCACACACACACACACACACACACACACACACACACACACACACACAGTTTCCTTACTTGAGTCTTCTGTCCCCACTTGCATTGCACTTGATTCCCCCAAACAAAAAACAAAATGAGTGCTGCTGCCATTAATCCGTTCCCGCTCACATTTGCAGCCTGATAATCCATTATCCATTCCCGCTCGCATTTGCAGCCTGATAATCCATTATCCATTCCCGCTCACATTTGCAGCCTGATAATCTAGCATCCATTCTCGCTCACATTTGCAGCCAGACCAGACATAAATGATGATGTGAGCTCCTTGAGCTCAATTCCGACTGGCTGGTAGCCCTGACGGAGCTAATGTCAGCTCCGACAGTGCGCTATTTGAAAAAAATTAAAATACAAAAACCGAGTAATTTGGTATGGTCGGGAGGTATGCACTGTACTCGTTATTCACTTGAACTGTGCACTTGCTGTCTTGATACAAACTCTTAAAGAGTATAATGAAGTTTGGAGGAATTTCGTATTCTGCTAGGATGTTCCATAGTGATGGTCTATGTATACAGTCAAAGGTTTTTTGAAGTCCACAAAGGTGACAATGACTGGTTTCTTCCATGCTGTTGCTTTTCTATAATTTGTCTTATTGCAAATATCTGGTCAATGCAGGACTGACCTGATCTGAATCCATCCTGTTCCTGGCTGAGTCTGTCTGCAGCTGCTCTTTTCAGTCTACTCAGTAATACACTGGTGAAAACTTTGCCTGGGACTGACAACAATGTGATTCCACATCAATTTCTGCAGTCTCTAAGATCTCCCTTTTTTGGTTAAGGGATAATAATGTTATTTTTCCACTCATTGGATACCTTTTCTTGAGTCCTTATGTTATTCAAGAAACCCGTGAAGTATTCCACGGAAGGCAGAGTATACTTTATCAAATCTGTTTGTATCTGATCTGTTCTAGGAGCTTTTTCATTCTGTAGTTTGGCTATGGCTTCCTTTGCTTCAATCTCACTGAAGTCTGCTAAGTTCATATCCAGAATCATTAGTGACATTTTGCCATCATTGCTAATGTCATGCAGATCATCTGGGGTGGGGCACTTTAGCACAGATTCAAAATGTTTTTCCCATCTCTTTAATTGTTCCTCTTGTGTTTTTGCAATTTTTCCATTTGCTAATCTAATAGGTGGCCTCTGTTTATTCTCATTCATAAGTTCTTTGGCAGTACAATATAATGCCCTGGAATTTCTAATTGCTGCTGCTGTTTCTGCCTCTGTTGTAAGTTTCTCAACCCATAACTTTTTGACATTCTTGCACATTATTTCAGTATGCTTACAGAGCCATTTCACCAAGCTAATGTTAATACAAGTTTATACTCCAACAGAAGCCACCACAGATAGGGAAAAGGAAGAATTTTATGAACATCTACAAGATATGATGACCTCAGTTCCCAGTTATGATCTTAGAATTGTGATCGGTGATTTCAATGCTCATATCAAAAGCAACAGAGAGGGATTTGAACACATCATTGGCTCCACTGCTTTAGGAAACAGTACAGATAATGGTTATAGATTACTTAACTTTTGTAGTGACAATTACCTTAAAGTTGGGGGCAGCATATTCAAACATAAAGACATTCATAAAGCAACATGGCGTCACCCAACGGATGCACAGTGAATCAGATTGATCACGTTTGCATATCTCCTCAATGGGTAAGTATGCTTCAAGGTATCAGAGCACAACGGGGAGCTGATGTTGCACCTGATTACTACCTTGTGGTTGTGTCAATGAGACCAAAACTCAAGAACCAAAAGAAAAAGCCAGTATCTCTTTGATTTAAAACTGACATGTTGATGTCACCTGACATACAAATCACATAAAACATCAAGGTCCAAAACCAATTATCTGCCCTGCAGAGTGCAGATGATGGCATTGAACAGCAATGGGAACAGTTCAAGGCAATCATCAAGGAGAGAGCAGAAGCAGCATTTGGGTGTAAAAGAGGCAAAAGAATAGAAGCGTGGATAACAGTTGAAACTTGGAAATCTTTAAGTGGTTCTCATTAGCATTTGGCTGAATTGGGTTCTTCTGGGTACATTTGCTTTTGGTAGTAGAACCTTATTCATATAGATCACCACTGAGAAGGAAAAAAGATCAACTCCTTCTGCACAGCAACAAACAGAAAGAGTAGACAGATACACTGGACACTTCTAGGCAATGTGCAATGGGAGAACTACACCTATTAAAGAAAGTCAGCCTATCACTGAGTAAGATTACTGATCTTCATGATGCAAAATAATCCCTCCTTTTCATACAATAGTCTGGCCTCAGCCATCACTGGTATATGTTTAAGATATAAGGCTTCTAGTCAACACATGATCATGAAATCATTTTCATATCACACCATAGCAGTCTTTGAGGTGATGTTGCAAATATCCTAAATAGTAGCAAAAATTCACTTCTAATTTGGGAAAATGCCATGATGAAACATACAGTCAGTGGATTAGCATCCATTTAAAGTAAATAAAGAGACTTTAGTATAAGATGGTCTTGTGGCCCAGTGGGCTAGATCTATAGGTGTGACCTACGGGTCTATATCAAAATATCGAAAGTTTACTTACCTGAACACCTAAACGCCGACATGTCTTCATTCAACCACAAAAACATCGATCGTCCTAAAGCGCGAAAGTCAAATTGTCGATTTGTCATGGTTGGCCCTTCTGCGGTATAGTTCCATAAGATTAGTGAGCGATAGTTACAGACCTTAGGGTTAGGGTGCGGGTTAAGGTAAGTGCATAGATGGTAATTTATGTTAGATTTAGTGTAGGGTTAGAAGTAGGGTTTTATTAAGTGTATGTGTTTGGATTATTTAGTTTGTTTGGGTATAGCTTTTTAAGGTAAGTGAGCGATAGTTATGGACCTTAGGGTTAGGGTGCAGGTTAAGTTAAGTGCATACTTGGTGGTATATGAAAGATTTAGTGTAGGGTTAGAAGTAGGGTTTAGTTTAGGGTTAGAAGTAAGGTTTTGTTTAGTGTATGTATGTGGTTTATTTAGTTTGTGTAGGTAGTATGTAGCAGGCAGTGGGATGGGACAACTATGACATTTCGAGTTTTTAAATTCGCAGTTTAGGGAGTTTGGTGTATTTGCGGTTTGCGGAATATGGGTCGGCGTTTAGGTGTTCGGGTAAGTAAACTTTCAATATTTTGATATAGACTCGTGACCTGCATGACCCAGGCTGATTAGCAATCTAGGAGGTTGAGCAGTTGTTGAGGATGGTGTAATTAATAGGTCAGTGCTGGTTAACAGATTATGGGTGGTGGTGATTGGGGGGGTGACCTAAACTGCTATTAGAGCGACATCCAGTCAAGGTAGGTTGTTCAGCTTACAAAAGATGGGTTGACATTGGGGTCGCATTGCAAAAACATGCACATGTTGGGCTGCTGCAGGAATGCCAGGTATTAGACCAACAAAACTCTATTTGCTTAATGCTTAAATGGTTTCAGGGATAAGAAACCTGCTGGTCTGTTCTCACTCCTAAATTATCATCAACCCCATTTTTCACATTTTCTACATGAAGTCAGGGTGTCATGTCAACTGTCAGGATCTCTATTTATTCAATGTCACTCTACTGCCTTCTTAGAAACTCATGCTGACTGTTTCTGGTCTTCTTTCACACAATCCATCCACCTTTTTGCTGGATACTCCTGTTTCCTCTTGCCTTCTTCCTGTCTGTCCCAAATCTTCTTCATCAGATTATCTTCTGCTTTTCTCCACATGTATCCAAACCACCATAATCTGTTATCTTTGACCTTTTCTGCAAGTGGAGCTACTTTGGCTTCTGCTCTTATGTCTTCATTTCTTCGTCTGTCCTACAGTATGAATCCTAACACCTGTCTCAGGTATTTCATCTCCACCACCTCTGGCTTCTTATCTGGTCTGCCTTTACCGCCCAGGTTTCCATGGGTCTACTTTATTCTGTCGAAAGACGATTCTGTCAAATATGAATCGCGCAACACATAAACAGTGAAAGGAGAATACGTCGAACCAAGGAAACCGCAAAATTTAAAACATCGAACCATCATAGTTGGCCCATCTGCGGTATAGTTTTGTAAGGTAAGTGTGCTATAGTTACGGAACCTAGGGTTAGGGTGCGGGTTAAGGTAAGTGCATAGGTAGGTAATGTACGTAAGGTGTAGTGTAGGGTTTTGTTAAGTGTATGTGTGTGGAATATTAGTTTGTTTGGGTATAGCTTTGTAGGGTAAGTGTGCGGTAGTTCCGGACCTTAGGGTTAGGGAGGGGTTAAGGATAGTGCATAGATAGTTGTGTGTGTGGAGTTTAGTGTAGGGTTAGAAGTAGGGTTTTGCTGCTTTACTTTAGGGTTAGAAGTAGGATTTGTGTTAGTGTACGTATGTGTTTTTTGTTATTGTGTTTGAGTACGTAGTGTGTTGCAGGCGGTGGGCTTGGCCAACTATGACGGTTTAGCATTTTAAATTTTGCGGTTTCGTTGGTTCAACGTATTCACCTTTTGCTGTTTATGTGTTATGCGATTCTTATTCAATGGAATCCTCTTTCAACAGAATAAAGTAGACCCAGTTTCCGTAGCTTACAGCAGTACTGGCCCGCCACTGTTTTGTACACCTTACATTTCAGCTTCTTTGGAATTCTCCTGTTATGCACAACCTATGGCAGTTGATGCCAGTTGGATACAGCTCCTCTGAGTCTAGCTTTGATCTCTACATTCAGATTTCCGTTCTCTTCAATCATCCCTCCCAGATACTTGAAGTTGTTTATCTATTCCACTATTTTACATTCTAGCTCAGTTTTTAGCTTCTTCTTTCCCCATTTGCTCCCATTGCAACTGTCGTATCTGTGCTCATTTTCATCTAATGTACCTTCAGTTTTGCATTCCATTCCATTCCCCTATCCTTTGCTGAAGTTCTTGCTCACAGTCTGCCTGTAATGCCACATTGTCTGTATACAGCAGCTTTGTCGATATGTCCCTTTCATCCTGTTTGCTGATGTAGTTCATCATCAATATGAACAGCAGTGGACTCAGTGCTGAACCCTAATACACACTCACTCCCACAAGGAACTCCTCTGTGAGATGCAAACACTTCTTGCACTTGAATCACTGAATTCTTGTACATAGCTTGCACTAACTGTTTCTGGAACTTCAAACCATGACAGGACTGCCCCATCAGCTATCTTGGGAGCTTGTCATCTACTTTTTCCAAGTCTAGGAATGCCCATTTGTACTCTTTCCTCATCTCTAACTTCTTATCAACTATCTGTCTCACTGCAAACATCAGGTCAGTTGTGCTGCATCTTTATCCAAATCCAAACCACTCATCTCTCTTCTTATTTTTTACTACAGTGCTTATTCATTTATCAACCACACTCTCCAAAACTGCAATGTAATGTGACAGGAATTTGATACCTCTGCACTGCCTACAGTTGTGAATGTCCCATTTCTTCTTGAATACTGGCACAAGTATATATTCTCCAGTCATCTGGGATATGACATTCTCTCCATAATGCTATAAGTTCCCTCAGGAGCCATTTTCCCCTATCCCACCAAACCTGCTGTAACCTCATCTGAGCCTGCTGCTTTCCCTGATTTCATTTTCCTTAGTGCTGTTCTTACTTCTTCTGTGGTGGGCTCCTCTTTCAACATAGGCTGTGTCTGGAACAGTACAGCTTTGTGGGGTTTCTTCATTCAGAAGCTGCTGGAAGAAATCCTTCTATCTCCCTTTGTTGTCATGTGGACTGGTGAGCAGGTTGTTGATGGCATCCCTTAAGAAGGGTATCTGACCTGCTGCTTTATCTTTTTGCCTTTGCCTTGCAACCTGATAGAGTTTCTTTGTGCCATCTACTGAGTCACTTTTTAGAAAATGGTACAGTGCCTCTGAAGCCTTGTTCTTTGTTATTGCAACTTCTTTCTTAGCCTCTTTGTTAGCCCACCAGTATTTCTTCCTAGCCTGGTCAGTATCTCCCACTTTTTCTTCGACTGCCCTCCTACTGTTGGTATGGTTCCCCTGGCATAGTTCAGAGTAGACTGGGTCCTCAACCTACTTATCACTAGCAAATATCCATGCCCATTTGATGACATTAATCAACATGACCAAATCACCTAGAGACATATTTTACACCATCAAGTGGCTAGCCCTGCCATGGTGTGCACTCTGTGGTCCATTTTCTCCTCTCTTGATGATATCACATACTGCAGTAGATACCCAGATTGGTCTGCCCACAACTCTATTCTTTGGTGAGTTTGAGATGAAAACAGTCAGCATGTTTTTGGAGGTGGGAGGAGCCCCATCGAGACACAGGGAGAACATGCAAACTCCAAACAGGCATTGGCTAGAGTTCAGGATCAAATCCTGTACCATGTGCATGGGAGGCAAATACCTTAGATGCTAATGTCAGCCGGTCAATCCTGAAACATTGAATTAAATTGTTATGGCAATGGGCCAATGGACATCCTCAAGATCAGTAAGAGGCAGATGGTGTTCAGAAGGTAGAGAGGGGAAAATAACCATGTAATGAAGAAGATTTACTGTCAAGATTAAAAAATGTCTTCCTTCTCCATATCAGAAACCCTTAGGCATAAACTAAAGTAGATTCAATACTGCCAGGCGTGGCTGTGGAGCTATTCTGATTTGAAAAGGGCTACATTTTTGAAAATCACAGTATTATCCTTAGGAACACCTGCTGACACATTCATTAATCAGTTGTACTTTTTTATTCCTCTGTTAGGACAATTTATATCATTAAGCATGAAAGCCATATGAATGGAAAGACTTGAAAGCACTGTTTAGTTAAGTGACTTGCTTAAAGTGCTACAGTGTGCCTGCAGAAACTGAGCAAATCAAACCTATGATTACTGGATGAATCGTATGTCAGCTAATAACTATATACATCCCTGCTACACTGCTATTTCAACAAGAAATGATGTACAGAACTGTACATACTAAGCCTTGCTACATGGCATACAAGTTCAGAGGCCTGACTGTGACTCAGATAGTCTTGGAACAATCAGTAGCTCAGTTGCTGGAGGAGACAGAGAGGGCGTGGATGGAAGGATGGACATTTTTTCAGTTTACCCATTATGAGAGTGAGGAGTGGGACTTTGATCTGCAATTTCACACTTCCCCAGTGATGAGGAAGTGCTGTGAGACAGATGTCCATTAAATTTGGCATTAGTGCATGAAGCTGGAGATGACTGATATTATGTGTGATGACACTCATGATGTCAGCAGCTCCACCCATGAAACCAGCCAAAAAAAATTGCCCACAAACATGAGAACAACAACAATATTGTTCTATATTTCCCCATTCATTTTCAAACCATGTACTGCTAAGTTGGTCTCAGGGCCCATTGGGGTTAATACTGGGGAAAGTAAAGAGAGGAGCTATAAACACATAAAGCAGTAGGTGGTTCAGCTGAAAGATTTGCATGACAGGAGCAAAATGTATTTAATTTTAGTAATATAGACAGGAAACATTCACTCATTACCCTGATAATGCAAAACATATAGTAAGCAGTGACAGAAACATTTCAGAAATTATATAAAAGGCAGTAAGAAAGCTTGTCAGTATCTGACATGAGTCATGGATGTGTGAGAGTAGCATTTATCAGTACAATAGCTTACAGACAGAGGGCTATCACATGCTACTTTCAGACCTGGTATCCTATAGACCATGATACATGCCTGCAGACTGTATGTGAAACACAATGTACATTTGTGTGCATCCTATACACCTTGAATATTCACATACAGCATCATGACTGCCAGTAAGCCACTGACCTTCACAAGTGCTTTCTAACCTAGTCATGGGTAAGGCTATCATTATTTTCCCATTGTTGTGTAATCTGCAGTCCACTGCTGTTCATGTTATCAAAATTTACCCTGGTGCTTCATGTTAATTCAGTGTGACTCATAGCTGTCCATCCATTCTAACATGATGACATACTGCACCCAATGGTGTAACAGTTGCCACTTGTTGCACAATATGACAAGAGTGCCTAGAGTCTTAGTGCAACCTATGGTACATGTACTGTTGACTGTCTGGAACTAGGATCTGCAATATCACACATGCTCTCAAGTTACTGCACCACAGGTATCAATATGATTCTATTATAGTCCATCTGAATGTAAATAACCTGACAAGTACCTCACCTGACTATATGAAGAGACATTATGGATATCTCTGAATATTAGTCACAGACAGGTAAGAGCTTTCCATTTTGTAGCATTCTACCTTCACCAAGAATGATATCACAGTATGAATAGAAGATGATTGATTTTAATAGTTGTCTTAGTTCCTGGTGTCACCCCAGGGGTGATCCATTATCTGTCAGCATTGGAGAACATGATTAACAGACAGACCCCATTGTTTTACCAAGGATGGTCTATACCCATCCCCCTTAGGCTTTCAGATATTGGCTTTATCCATAGAAGTACTCTACAGTGCCTTCCACACATTTAGACCAACAGCAGCACAGATAGGGGATAAAGGTGGAAATGTCTTGACCTATGTTAGCAAAAAATGCAACTCTAGGTTGGTTAAACAGGATGATACCTTGGAATTCAGTCACATCCAAGTTTCCATAGGCAAGGTTTATATCCATGTCTTGGACTGCTACAGTTCACCTTCTATGACCCATGAAGCTCACGACTCTTAACTAGCCAACTTAATGCACACATCATCCAGTGAAATACCCTATTCATAGGAGATTTTAATTACCCCTCTGTAGACTGGGAAAAGTACACAGTCTCTAACTCACAGGCACAATATTTCCTGGACTTTATCAATATGAACATTCTGCACCAGATAATGTACATTCCAGACAAATGATCAAATACACAGGACCTGGTATTCACTAACATAGAAAAGCATTGCATTCATTGTTTCACATCCTCATTGGTGAGGTCAGACCACAAAACTGTTTCCCTCAAAAAAAAAAAAAATCAACCTGGAAAAAAGCAAGTAAACACGTAATAGTTAGGAACTACTCTAAAGCAAATAACATCCTATTAAGTGACAGTTTGTCAAAATTCATGGCTTCCCAAACCCCGAGAGCACAGCTACCATTGCAGAATTATTCATTGAAACCCTGTACAAGCATGCAAATGTCTGCACTGAGGCTGCAGTGCCTACCAGAAGTGAACCCAAATCTAACACCAAAAACAAAACCCACTGGTGGAATTCTTACCTTAACAGGATATAAAACAAAAGAAAAAAAGACATTGTCAGAATCTGAAAGACCAACTCTCATAGAGACAAGAGCAGTCTGATTCAACTAAACAAGAAACAAACTGGTCTAATAAAGTCCAACATGGCAAATTATAAGGTCAGGGTAGCCTACCTGTTAAGGACAATCACAAGGCCTTCTTCTCCTGTGTCAGGAACTTTAAAAGTAACACTCAGCAGTGTACAGAACTGATGGTAGATGGCACCACCTTCACTGACCAGGGTGACACAGCAAATCTACTGGCTGATAAAATTAGGTCTAACTTCTCCCCCACTCCAACCCCACTAATCCCTGTGAAATCTCTTCTTGCAAATCTCCCCCAAACTATCAACAGGGAACAGGTCATGGGTGCTCGCTAAGGCCAAAAACCCTGTTTCAGTGGGCCACAACAATATCCCTGCTTGCCTCCCAAATATCCTAAACATGACCTGACAGGACTGCTTAAGGGACTTTTCTACTACAGCCTCAAAACAGTTTACGTTCCAGGTGAATAAAGGGCTGTGACAGTCAGCTCTCTTTTTGAATCCAGGAACTAGAGACCAATCAGTCTAACAAGTGTAATATGAAAAGACTTGGAACAAATTATCATGGAAATGATCAACAAGGACATTGACAACTCATCTGAGTCTGGATTTGTTAAAGGAAGATCTTGTGTACTCACCAATGCATACTGCCTACATTGACATGGCCAAGGCTTTTGATACAATATTCTATTCAGGCACTGTTGACGCACTTTCAGTTCTAGGTATAAATCCCTACATAACTTACTGGATTACAGGCTGATTTACGGATAGCACACAAGACGTTAGGATCAATGAAACAACTTCCAGTAGGAGACCGGTTATCAGCAAAGTACCATAAGGCTCTGATTTGGGCCTGCTCATGTTTGGCATCTACTTCTAGGAGGTCAAGACTAATGTTAAAGGCCTCTTACTTACCAACAGATTCCTCTCATGATACCAATATCCTGCAAGATGGTCTAACACAAATAACTGGTGTCGAAACATGGATTAAAACACAAAGTGAAGAAATGCATTATACTGACCTTTGGGAAATCTTCCACCCAAGCTAATTATTCCATCAATAAAACACTTCTAAAAGGTAATGCAATAGTTAAGGAATCTGAGAACATACATAGGCAGTAATCTGTCCTTCAACCAACACAACCAAGATAGTAATAAAAATCATTCTTTGTCACCTAACTCATAAGCAAGGGTGTCGCACCCTGGTCCAAAAAAGTTATAGTGCCGCTCTACTGAACCCATATCAAACCCATCATTTATTTATTTATTTACTTGACCAGTATAGTCTGACTGAGCTAAAGCCCTTTTTCAGGGGAGGCCTGGGGAGAAAAGTTCCACAGCTAAATACAAGTTAGTAAATACAATTGCATAATACTCAAACATTACAAATATAAAACATTATGACATGTCTTTTTTTACAGATATTTCATATGAGCATAGATACAAAGAGCAGTATAAATGCAGCCTTGTCACATGATTTAAATATAGAAAATTATAAAAACAGTAAGAAACATAGTTGCAATAGAGTGCAAGGAATCAATCCTGTTAGTAAAAGGAAGTTAGAAAAATAAGGTAGAATGCTGGTAGTATTGGAGATTTAATGAGAGTGACATAAGCTAGGGAAATAGGATAAGAGCAAGATTTGGAAATAAGTAAGTGGTCAACATGGGAGGGGAAGGGTGGTTAGGTGAGGAGAAAAGAGGAGCAGAATAAAGGATGAGTTGAGATAAATGGGAATTGATAAAGTAGGAAGTGAGAGAACGTATAAAAAGGAGAATGAGAAAAGAGGGAGGAGAAGGGTAGGTCAGAGGGTCAAGAGTTCCGGGAGGATTTTTACAATGACATGTCCAGGTAGTATTTAGGTAATTGAGTAAAAAAAACCCCTTTGACATGTACCTAAGAAGACACAGATCAAGCGCCCCCAAAGGTTCCTCACCAAGAGAATCCAGGGTATGAATATCCAGTCCAGCACAGATCAACTTAAGACCCCCATCTCTGTATTCAGTCTCCTATAGGTTACTGAGAGGTGATCTATGCCTGGTATATAAGGCATCCTCAGATCAAGCTCTGATGGATCTCTTGCACATCTACAAAACAGACATCACCAGAATCACTAGATGCATGGACCTGGATTTTGTCTGCAACATAAAAAGAACATGCTGGAGATACTGGTATCTGTCTCAAAGGATCCCCCCTCTGTGGAATTAGCTCCCCATCCATGTAAAGAAGAGATCATCCCTGATGCTATTCATACAAAACCTTATTCATTGGATGGGAAATTGCAAATTCACCCCTGGTCTGGCCCCCTGGATCTCTGATGGACAGTGGTCAAAAGTAAGTAAATTAATCTCCAACTAACATACCCCCATAACCATTAGCTACCTCCTTATTAACATACGCCACCATAGAGGCATCCAGGATAATACTGACAAAACTAGGTTGGGTTACCCAGCTCATAAAGACCGTGATGGTCCTTAGTCTAGTATAAACCTATGAACCTGTGGTGTCTACATTGACAAGGTACTTAGGGGAGTTGTCTTGGAACCATTTGTTCTCTGATGCAGCAAGGAGATTTCATTGAAAACAATGTTATCAAAGGCAACCCTAATCCACAACTAACCCTAAAATTAACCTAAACTCCAAAAGTAACTTTAGTCATAACCCCAGATCACTCATGTTCACCTGAAAGCCATTGATTTGTGCAAACAATACAATTACATTTGATTAAATAATGTATAATTCAGTCTGACATCCACAGTAAATCAATTTAATCTACAATGATTCAGTGAACCTACTAACATTCAATCTTGCATTCAACAGTTATGCTTCTAGTATTGACTGAAATGGTATATTAAATAACTAAAACACAAAAAGGCTGCTTCTGTGTGTAAAGTATTCCGTGCGAAGGCAAAAGTCGAGGTACCAGAAACAGTAAAGGATTATTTTCTGCAGTCTTTGCTGTGTTCCGTGTTTTTGTGTGTTCGTTATTTGATTTGCAGTTTTGGCTGTGTTGTATTGAAATCGTATATTACCAATGGTCACAGTACTCTGTGCACCATTACAAGCACAGATGCCATAACAAGATTCAGCATGCCAATCCTGGCATCTTACATTACAGCATTCTCAGCTGCTGTACATCATGAATTTCTGCTGGTGTGCATAGCCTTATATATTTTGGTAGCTCTTCAGTAAGAGTGATGCGGTAATACCTGCTAAGATATAACCTTGTGGCATACGACACCTGTGCCTTACTTCTGATGGTCACCACTGCCTTGTTCAACTTGTATAGAAATCATGGTGTCAATTTCTGTATACAGGTTTCATAAAACAAAAAATGAAACCCATAGCTGTCTGTTTCTTTCATATGAAAGTAGTCAATTAAAAAATAAAGAAAAATGAAAAAAAACATTAAGTGCTTTTATCCATTTACCTGAAAATTCATCAGCCTGTTTGATGTGTTATTTAAAGTTGTTTCTGGACAGACTGTTCTGTCAGACAAGCGAAGATACATTACAGGGTGCTAAGGCTTTTGGGTTTGCTAACATAGATTTTGCCTACTGGGAGAAGACTTTACGTTTGTAAAAGCACTTTGTGGGGATATGAAGAGTTACTGGCATTTTAGTGATCAGATTTTATGAACTGGGGGGGGGGGGGTATTTGAGCTGGACAAGATTTTTGAACTTTAAAGGTGCCTGTCTTTGCTCTATTACCTCCTATGACAGTCAATTAGTTAAATGTGTGGATCTAAAAGTTTATAGAGATGTTTCTTCTGATAACTAGAACAGCATTTTCAAAAAAGATATACATGGCAACGCTTTTGCAATATGTAATTATATATCCTGCAGTTAAAAATAATAAAGCAAATCAAACCTTTCAAACTCTTAGTGCAAGAAATCTGGACAAAGAGAAAAATAATGGGAGGGGGGCAAAGGCCCAAAATCAGGGACAGATTTTAAATATTTCTCTTACAAACTTAGAAAGTTAATAAAATAATAATTTTTGTATTAACATGCACTTTCTGAAGGATATGGAGTCTGAAATTCAAATACCTGTAATTTTTTAGTGACTTTTATCCTCAGTGATTTGGCAGGAGACTTCAAATTTTGTAAGGAACTGACTGAAAATAAGAAGCAAAAATGTGGACATTTTGCAAAAATTTGGAAAGTTGAGAGATATGGGGGAGATGATTTGATATTCTAGACTAAACACCAGTGAAGAAGAAGCACAAAGGGACCTGACTTATTAAGTAGAAAGCTTCTTGTACCACAAATGTGTTATTAGAAATATAAATCGGGAAGTTATTTCACAAAGGCAGACCAAATATTTTCCATTTTACAGGGAAAGTAATGTGGATATTCTTATAATACAATCAGATTATCAGTCTTGTAGGCATTTAGTCATTATACTCACACACACTGCTGATTCTGCAGAAAACAGGAATTTTGTAATTGACAACAACTGAATCATAGTAGCCCACAATGAAATAGAATAAATAAAAGAAAAGTACTTATATTATCCAACAAAAGGAATTAAAATGTGTGATCAATACCTGCTGATCAAATCACTGGGCAGGAACTGAACCAAATTAAATGGTTTCCTTCATTTATGTAATAGTAGAAAATCTCCACTTAGAAATTTTTGTATGGACAGTAAACACCACAAAGGCCTATTGATAGTCTGATATTTTTTTGTTTTGTTAGTGAGCATAGGCATATCTTAGACCAACTAAAGTAAAGCAACACTTATTTAGGGATACAAACTTCAGATGCTCATTGGTATAATAATTTTGTTTCATGGAGACAGTTTTTAGCAGTGCTAGCACTTGACTGCACTAATTCTAATTTACTGCACATTTGGCATGATACACCAGATTCCTTACTTACTTAGCCTGGATATGTGCTGCCAAAGATGTTTTCATAGGGTGTTGTCCTACCCATCTAGTGAATTGTGGAATAGGTCGACCAGGGATAGTGTCTTGAGCCCTCTGTAAAATTGTCCTGTCTTATCTAGCCTTTGATTTTGGCTTAACGGGAGAGATGACCCAGCATATCCTCCATCCCTCATTAAAAAAGCATGGTTGAAATTAAAAGTTTAGTGTTCAATGGAATAATTATTAGGAGATGGAAATACAACCCAAAATGTGATTAAATTGCTATTTATATATGATTATAAGTTGTAATATTGTTTCAAAGATGCCAAGTTTGGGGCAAGTTTCAAATACTTTGACATATTTTCTTGTGTTTCAAACTGAATTTTTAATTGTTTTATTGCCAGCTTAAACATTGTGTTTATTTGCTTTTTTAATTGTCTTATGCAAATAAGGTTAATAGATCAAAAAATAAATAGTAAGCACCGAAACTTCCACACTACAGGTATATCTCAAATGTCACTTCTGCTATAAAACAGATTTGGAGAGAAAATTTTATCCCATGCAACATTTTATACATAAAAGTTCTTTTAATGTTTGGCTTGCTGAGTGTTCCACATTTTATGCCTTCTAAGGCTTATAAAAATCACAAATGGAATTAATGAGCATAAGAGTGAAAAATATATTCAGATATAATATTCTACTGCATATACATCCCATGATAAATTTTCTATGGTGAAAAGTTAGAGTTAGACCTTAGTGGTGCTGATATACACAACTGACTTCTTCAGAGAAAGCATTTCTGTCTGGCTGTTTTTTTTTTTTTCTTCTTTTTGAAGTGTACAAACCTGGACTAAATAGTGCAAATTGAAATTAAGACTATTAAAACATGATATTTTGTCTAATCTAGGCTGATTATTAAACACTGTGGCAGCATAACTTGTAGGCACCTTACCTATGTTTTTTTTTTTTGTATTTTCACTAACATTTTCCTTATACATATTTGATTTGTGATATTGATTATAATGTGTGTGTGAAGTAATCTAGATTTTTTTATGTGTTTTAATGTGGTGTAAAAATTATTTACGGTTTTTAAAATAGCATAAATTTTGTAAGTCAAGTTGTGATTGGTTTATTGAGTATCATGTGACATACATACATAGGAATTCTGACATGTCCATTTTGTTAACATTCCAGGTAACTGCAAGAAAACTGCTTAGCCATTTTTCATTTTTCTTAAAATATACTGAGTTGTCTACAAAAGAACCAACACACTGTTTTTTTTTCCCCTGCTTTGCACTGTGAGCTTAGAAGCATGTTGGCCTTTACTTTTTTTATGTTCATAAGCATTACTTGGCATGCCATTCATGTTCCTATGATGAACCATCATACTATGCTGGTCATTTCCATGTTCCTCTCACACAGCATTATATCAGGAAGTATACTTTTATAGTAATCAGTCACTGGTTCAACAGGTAGCTTACCTGTTGGAAATACTAGTCCTGCTCCAGGTGCTTGCATTCATTTCAGAGTAAAGGCACTATAGCATAACATAAAGGGAAAGCTACACTCCTGACTGAGCCACCCTTTGGATGAGAGGTTATACTGAGATCCCATATGCCTAAGATGGTAGTAGCTCAGGTGACTGTAAAATATTTCATTGCTCTTATTAAAAAGACAATGGGTTTGTTTATTAATACAGAATTTCAGATGATCTTGCACACAAACTCTATTTACACATTTCTTCACTACCCATCAACTACAGAAAAAATCTGAGAACAACTAATAAGAAAAGTCAGAAACTAAAATATTTCATCTGAAGGAAATTTCCCTCTTACCCTGGCCAAACTTCCCATACCTAGTGTAACAACCATTGTGGATGACCTCTGAAAAAATGCTGCTGGCCTAGTAGGACTAATGTAGTCAAAAAAGTTTTAATAAAATTAAACAAAACAGAAATGAAAACCTTTCCTTGTGGTCCATAGACTATGAACACCTACTGCCTGAATGCTGCTGTATTGATTCTTGCCTGGATAACATCCACCATGCACATTGCTCCGAGCCACATGCATGGCCTTAGTATCATCCATCAATGGATGCAACTGCTGCTTCCTGTCACATAGTCACTGTTGTCTGTTCATACTCATGTTGACAGTTCCTTACTTACTGACAAGCTAGCCTTTCCTGAGACCTTTGTGTGCTGCCCTACATAATCTACAGCTGCTGCACTTAGGCACAGCATGCACATCTGCTAACCGGACTAGTCGTTGTCATATGTCCTGTGCAATTCCTTGATATTGCCAGACTTCATTCACCTCACCACACTCTATACAATTTTTCTTTGACCATAGCAGCTCTGCTTCCTGTTCCTTGTACATCCATGGGTGGCATGGCTGCTGATATGCACATTAAAATATGAATGTAGGGACCATTAGTGAGCCAGAACAATTGCAATAGCCATTTCTTCCAAAATGACACAGGGAGTTACTGGTCATTCTGCTTTATTCTGTTTATAAATACTTTGTCAAACATTCATATATGAGGTCAAAAGTGTATTTTCTGCACACATCATGAGCAATCATATCTGAAGAAAAACTACACAAGTTCAGAGAAGCATCCTCTGATGGCCATGTGATTACATGTCATTCCTGAAAATCCTTATCTTTGCCTAAACTTTAGGATGCTGTATTTGGAAGAATTATAACTCCTCAGTATGATCCCATTTTCTGCAAATTGAGCCAAGTTCATGAAATCAACAAAACTGTGTGTACTCAATGTAGTGGTGCAGTGGTTAATGTTTTTCCTCACCTCAAGAGGTTCTCTGGTACAATTCTCGACTGGGGTGCCTTCTGTGTGGAGTTTGCATGTTTTCCTGGCATTTGTGTGGATTTCCATCCACAATCCAGAGACATGCATCTGGAGCATTTCTCCCTGGGCCTGTGCTGAAAATTGATTCTGTCCTAGTTGGACTTTCCCAGTTAACAAATGTTAAATAAATACAATTTTGTTTTGTGCTATTAGTGATGGTTCATAATAATTTTTCTGATATGTTCTATGGCTGATTCTACCTGCTTCCACTGCATTTTCTATATTTTACATGACCTTCTCTAGAAGGTGCAGTATTTAAGATATTATAGTTTCTTATTTCTTGTTTTCCATGGATGACATTAGCTATCTAAACCTATGATGTGTTTTAGTGTTTAGTGGAGGTGCATTTGCTATACATCTATAAGCTTGAAATGGAAGCAAAATAAACTCTGCTAAGTACTCTCTTATTACAAGCATGTAGTATACCTTTTAATCTTTTTGAGATAGCACAAGATTGTTAGAGACTTCCAGTATGTCCTGAATGTTAAAACTTCTGGAGTTACTTCAGCACAACAGATTGCAATTTTGCTGTCCAGTTTTAGTTTTCTGTAAGTAATCTCATAATGTTTCTCTTTTCCACCTTTTCTTGATCTACCAAATGCTTTTGATTTTCTTAGAATGATATTTTCAAGTAGCCAGCTACCTTGAAAACACTTCAGTCAAGTCTAAACATATTTTGATGCTACAGTAAACATTTTTATTAACCCCATTTTTTAAGCACAGTTATGCCTTGGACTGTGATAGAGTAATAATACTCCTGGTAGTGAAATCACGTCTTTCTTTGTCTGAGTTAACAAAATATAATTATCCTGAAGTCTTGCCTGTACAAGTCTCTCATTTAACATGCTATTATTGATGACTGTCATCCAGATCCCCTGTGGTTCTAGAGCCAGTAGACAGTGGAAATGAATCAAACCATGAAATAAAATTTATCTAGTTACTGTTGTTCTTAAGACACACTTTTGTGCCTATCTCCCTCCCTCTCAGTGTCTCATTCTAATTTTTTGCTAAGCCATTACAAAGAGTTATACTCTCTAAGTAGGATGTTGTAGCAGTAACATCTTAGTCTTCTGCATACAATGTTAACAAAAATAAACAGACAAATAAATAACTAACTGAAAGACACACAGTTCAAGACAACATTCAATGCTTACACATTTAAGCCAAGCCCCAAAGAAGTTATTTTGCAAAAACTGGACAAGTGTGTCATACTCAAGGCTATCCTATTTTACACCTTACAACAAAGTATTGTATTCAAAAAAGTGTTCCCTAGCAGTATTAGGTAAGATCAGTTATAGGACAATGCCATTGCATCACTAGTTATTGGATTATAGTACAATGTTTTCATCTAGAAACAGATATTCATTATGTGATCACCTATGTTTGGTCAGGGTACAATAATAAAATTGATGCTTTCATGAGAGAGTAATTCTAAAAAAGTTAGCTCAAAAAACAGTTAAACATACACCCATGCAAACACACACACGCACACACACACACACACACACACACACACACACACACACACACACACACACACACACACACACACACACACACACACACACACACACACACACACACATACCTTCTTCATGTCTTCAGTTTCTGCATTTGGAAAGTCATCTGTAAAGCTATACCTTTGCAGATATATTGCAGCAAGTTGCCTGGTTACATACATTTTACTATTTGTACCAAAAATGAAACAGATTTATTTTCACAATTTATAAGGTTCTATGTTCCATTGGGCTTTATGCTTAATGTTCTGTGCTAAAATTACATTAACTCATTACAAAACTCTTGTCTTTCATTAAAATGCCGAATGTGTCATATTACATTTTATGCCATTTATAAAATGATAAATGTTACAATTGCATTGCATTACATAATGCAGTATATCGAGTGCATTAAAAAATCCAGCATTATGCTATGCAATTATTTTCTTTTTTCCAAAAGATGGATTAGGAATAGCAGGAGTGGAAATTGTCTTCAACCAAAACAAAGATGAAAATAAGCAGTCTGGCTGAGAAAACCCACTTAAATCAGATACACAGATGCAATCACTGAATTATGAATTGCTAGTCCCTTGTCTGCACCTAAAATTTCATAATTGAGTATAGAGTTTCATGACTCGGTGAAAGTAGCGTAGATAAAGCAAGTTAGGAATATCATACAGGTTGGTCCATGGAACAGTTTATTTAAACGTGTTTGTTTCAGTCATATTAAATTTTAAACAGAACATAATGAGCCTCTTTGCTGAAGACTCAAATATATATAACAGCAGTGCAGCACTGCAAAAGGCAATGGAAGGATGTTGAAGAATGAGCAGCTTGGTAGAAAGACAGTGGTTGAGGTTTTGTGTAGAAAATTGCAAAGTATCACAGCTGCCTCACAACAGCAGTGGGAAGAATTATCAGGGACAGAAAATAACGCAGGAGTGTAGGAAAAAAATCTGAAAACACTGACCATACCTGATGTAGTCTGCCAGGAGAAGAACACAAGGGCAGGGCAGAGGCATCAGCAAACATAATAAAGTGATATATCTGCATAAGGAAAGTCTCCAGAAACAGAGTAAGCACTAGTGGGGTTTGAAAATGAAAATACCAGGATCCAACCAAGAGACACACTGAGGCACAATGAGCTAGCGCTTTCATCCACTTTTAATGATGTGAACTTCTTCACAAAAACAAATAATAACCACCTAACCACCTTTTAAATGATTCATTACAGGAAATGATGTCATAGTCTGCACAATGAAATAAATTTAAAGTAATACTATGCAAAATAATTGATATATCTATAAAAATGTATATACATACATATAAATAAATACAATAAATACAATATATCAATATGTTATTCCATGCTCTATTTATCTATACTTTAAAAAACATTTTATGTTAGTGACTTCATTAAGCCATGGGTAGTGGGGTTTGGCTTTATTGGCCTGAATGTATAGCTAAAGACTTAAAAAGAAAAAAAGTAGAAACCCATGAATATTAAGAAGCCATATACCTGAAACACTTGATGTCTTTAAGGGGTTATTTGCATATATCCTTTAGGCCCATATTACAGGAGGTTTAAAGTATCACACAGTGAAAACTCTAGTTTGTCTAGGTTCTACTTGTAGTGTTTACCAATTGGTTTGTCAGTGTGGCTGTTTTACTGTCAAGTAGGCTGCTTGATCATAATACTGAATGCAACACAATCAACATCAAAATTAAGTATAGACACAGTCACAAAGGAATGGCAATAAAGCGCATCTCATCACTAGAGACAAATTGCAGTGCTTTTGGTAGGGTGTGGGCTACACACTTTCTTCTGTTGATAACATTATGGGGGAATTTAATAAAGCCTATACTTTTTCTTCTGTGTAGGCATTGTGCTGCACTGCTAACATGGGCACAAACATTTTTAGATTCATTAAGCACTGCTGAGCAGCGCACACAAGTGCACCAACACAGAATCTTCCATAGCATGCAAATGAGTCATAAGCAGGTGAATGTCATGCAAATGAGGCAGGTAGGGTGATCCAGAAAGCAGTCAGTGTCTGTAGTGTACACAGAAAAATTCCATGAACAGGACTGTAGACAGAAAAAAGGGACTGTAAAAAAGTAGGTAGATACACAGAAATGGTATAGCACACACAGATATGAGCAAAACTCTCCTGTCTGTGTTCCAAAAGTTACAGTAAATATATTAAACTAAATTATATATTTTTAATAGTCTTAGTATTTTTGCATGGCATGCTGCAGGGCATAAGCAAGCCTTATTAAAAAAAACTGAAAAAATCAAATATTACTATCATGAGACAGAAATGTATTGTATTACAGGACCCTGCATGCAGTATCTACAGTGGTGCACCAGTGCTGTTGCTAATGTGGAAGGGCTTGGAAGCGTGTAGTATCCAAGATGTGAGCACGGACCTCTGTGCAAATGAGGTGGAGATACTGAATAGCATAATGGGTAACCGTGTCCACATATCTCCTCCGCGTTGGCAGAGAACCGTTCTGCTGTCCACAAAGGAGGTAGCTGACATCAAAAGAGGGTGTGTCCAATAACTTCTAAGCTGATTGGAGCTTAGCTGCTCCTGTTTGCAAGGCATGCTGCCATGCTGAGCGTGGAAGTCTGGGGTGGGGGGGTGTGCACTGACATCTAAGCTTTGTTTACCTACAGGGCACGTGTTTCCACATATTTGCATGGAGCACCACTGTGCTGAGCATGGAAATGTGGTGGGGGATGCACTGACATCTAAGTTTTGTTTCCCTATGGAGCATGTGTTTTCACATGTTTGCAAGGTGCATCACTGTGCTGAGTGTGGAAGTGTGTGAGGTTGTACACTGACTGTTAAGCAGTGTTTACTTACAGGGTGCATGTTTGCACAGTGCGCTACAGTGCTCAGAGCATCTAAAAGGTCAATGATGTATTAATTAGTGTTTATCCTTGCTTAACTTAAATTAGGGACATTAAATGATGTCAATGATATATTAGGCAGGTGCACTGCATCATAGGTAGCCAGTCATGCAGGAAGCACCTACTGTAGAGCACTATAAAGTATGCATACACATACAATCTAATTTTTCACCATACTCTGCACCACTGGAGTATAGACTTGGGAATTTTAACTGGCAGATTGCTAGGGGCTGCTGCAGTTCTGCTGCACCTGTATGTGTTGAATGCTGTTGCTGCTGCTGGCAATAGGCCTAGGCAGAGAAGGAGGAGAGTGTTCAGGCCCAGGGTAATGTTCCAGGAGCTACATGGGCTGGAAATTGTAGAGCAATACAGGGTGGATAGGGAGACAGGGACATACTACAAGAACTCACTGAGCTCTGCCATCCTCAACTCAGGCCCAGAGTCCACAGAGGGGAATTCATCCCACTGGAAATAAAGGTATATGTAGCCCTTTGGATAATAGCTACAGGTACCTTCCAAAGACCAACTATGGACATGAAAGGGGTCTCACAGGCATCAGCATAAAGGGTATTCTACCAGTTCCTGGATGTCATGCTACCACATGCCAGTGAGCACATTTCTTTTCCTCTCACCACTGAGATGAGGGCCAGCAATGTGCAACACTTCTACAGTGTAGCACAGCACACTGAGGTACTGGGTGCCATAGATTACACTCATGTACACATCAAGGCACCACCCGTGAGGAGGGTAGAATCTACGTCAATCACAACGGGTACCAGTCCATCAACTGCTCGGTATTGTGCAATGCCCAGGGCATTATCATGAATGTTTGTGCTAGCAGCCCTAACAGTTATCATGACTTCCATATCTAACATGCTTCACAGCTGTACCAGATGTTTGCTAGGGGTGACATCCCACACTGCCATTTACTGGGGGATGCTGGCTATGCACTGGAACAATGGATGATGTCACCCATCAAAAATACACACATACACACCCATGGAAGAATGCCTTAATGAGGCACATACAAACTAGTAACATCATAGAGCATGTGTTTTAGTTGCTGAAGTCATGGTTGTAGTGCCTCAGTATATCTGCTGGAGCCCTGCAGTACTCTCCAGCCACTTGTGCACATATGTTCACAGTATGTGCTGTGTTACACAGTATGATCCCATGGAAGCAGCTGCAGCAGGATCAGCATAGGGAAGGGATACACAGCCCCCTACCAGTGCCTAGTTCACCACACCCACACTCACAGGAGGACTCTGAGGAGGAGCCCTGTGATGATGTCCCTGTAGGCAGACATAGGCATGCCCAGTATGCCCTGACATTGGCTAAGAGACAAAGCATAGCACATACACTGACAACCTAGAGCCCCAGGGATTGACACCTTACTCTCACTCACACACATATAATAAAATAGCTGATGCCAGGCAACCCACATAACCTGTACCTATCCATGTATTGGCTATGTACTGCTTGCATCATACAAAGTCAGCCCTGAACTACAGTTCTGTCAACTACTGCATTCTTAAGGTAAGTGTCTAACCTACACACTAATTGTAAAGATTACCATAATAAGGTATTGTATGTATGGATCTACTGCTGTTATGCAAGAAAATATAATGGGCTATTTGGTCAGAGTTAACATCCACATGAGACAACTGATACCCAGTCCAATAGTATGTGTTCCTTAATTTTAACTATGCCTCATGGTTGGAATGCTCATGATGTCAGGCAAGGGAGATGTTAATCAGTGGACACACATGATATTTGGACAACTATCTACCCAAGCTGATCATGTGCTGTTGTTCCCCCACTCTCAACACTGTGGTATATACCCATATAACTGCTTTAACATAAATTAGCTATGGTATAGCAGTGGAACAGGCAATCTCAGGGCTGTAACATAGATAGTGCCCACACATTGTATGTCTCTCATCATACAGGAGAACAATGTGCATATGTATGCTGTTGAATGTGTGATGGATGACCTCTCTCTATCTATTGACTTGTGTAGCTCAGTGGACTAGGGAAGCTAGCATGGGTTATGGCATTGATGGTTCTAATCTGGAATTACTCCCATCTTTTGCATTTGAGGTAGTAGTATGTTGGTATTTTCATAGGATGTCATACCTCCCAACCTCTTAGTGCAAGAAATCTGGACAAAGCCAAAAAGATTGGGGGGACAAAGGCCCAAACAAATGGACAGAGTTTAAATATTGGTCACATAAACCTTGTTGGACATAAAGATGTTGCAGTAGTACATATATTCCAATGGACATAAATCTGCATATATCTCACATGTACAGTAGCTAATGTGTTACCTGATGTATTGCTAACATTCTGAATATGAGTGTACAACTGAGGTAAACGCCCGCCCCCCCAGCACATAGATCTGACACCAACATAAAGGTATATACAGCCTGACAGAATGACTGCTACAGTACTACAATGGTGATCACGGTAAGCTTACTTGCATGCTCCTCTGCTATGGACACTGTGGCATCCACCTCCATGATGTAGTGGCCATGAGTGGATGTTCTTTTGCAGGTCTTCCACCGGTGACAGCACGATCCCTGGCTACATGAGCTGCCCTTCGTCATGCAGCATTCACCATGTCCATACTTCTCAATCTCTTAGAGCAAGAAATCTGGACAAAGCCATAAATAAAGGGACAAAGGCCCAAAAATAGGGACAATTTTTAAATAGTGTTCTTACAAACTTAAAAAAGTTGATAGAATAACAGATTTTATATTAGCATGAATTTTCTGAATGGTTTGAAAGTCTAAATGTGAAATGTCTGCCATTATTTTTTAACTTCAGTATTTAATGACTTGCCACTAATTTGCTAGAAAACCACAATTTTATGAAAAACAGACCAAAAATATGAGTAAAAAATCTGGACAGTCTGCAAAAATCTGTACAGTTGAGAGGTATGACCATGTCTGTAGTGCTGTGTTAAACCTGCACTGGTGGCCAGTCTCATTCACATCCTGGACAAGGTCTGCTCACAATGCAGCCCGCTGTTCACTGTTATGACTCCCCTTGGATAGGAGAATGTGATGATGCTGCCTTATTCCATGAAGTATTATTTCATTTTCCACATCTGAGAAGGGGACGTGCCTTCTGCAGTACATTAGTCCTGAAACACACTAAATGGGAAACACACTACAGGATTAAATACATGGATGTCCACTATGTACAGATACAGCAAGAACAAAATAGCTGGCACTATCCACTGCTTGCTCACACATGTCATACCCCACAGTGTGACAACATACTACATGTGTGGATACAACTGAGATACTATCATTAGTGAGGTAGGTCCCTGCATGCCATGAGAAATTCTACTGTATGATCATACACCCAACACTCCGGTCCACTGTGGTGTGTCCCCGAAGGCCAGCCACCCAATAATATATCATAAGACCAGTGCCAGACAAATAGCAGTGTGCTATTATGACCACTATATTGGGACAGTCTAACAACAGCAGTGTGCCATAATGACAAAAGATAATGCAACCCTGATATATTGTACTTCCCCTTTATGTGTAAGGCAGAAGGGTATCAATGACATGTCATTACCACAGGTCCAAGAAGGATTACTGCTGTACTCCCTATTCCCCATACTTCTATCCTTCCATCTGCATCCTGTTATATACAAAAAACAGTTACATACCTGATTGAGTGCAGTACTCCTCTGTTGAAATGTGCTACTAGTACTCTTTCACAAAGATGTGCTTTGTGTAAGGAAAGTCTCATACAGAATGTTTGCCCACAACCAGCTGCTTGCATTTTAACATGCTGCTCATTAGCAGGTAATTGCCTCAAAACCAATCTGTGACTCTGATATGCTAATTGCAGCCAAAACACCTGAGTTGCACTATCATTAGCCAATGACATGCAACTATTGTGCAATGTATAAGGCCTTCATGTAGAACAGGGCCCCTTTCTTAGCTGTTGAGATGGACATTCCTGAGGTGAGGGAGACTATATCATTGCAGAGGGTAGGTCTGTAGCAGAAACCTTTACATAGAGCTGCATGTACCACAGGCTGCAGCTGCTGCTGCAGGTAATAGACATAGGCAGTGAGTGTGAACACTTTGGAGGACAACAAGCTGTAGGTGTATCTGTGTCAACTGTGTCAGCCTTGTTGTAGAGGCAGAGCCAGGGTGAAAGTACCCTTTATGCTCCAATTAATGGATATGTTTAAGGTACATATGTTGGGCAACTGTGTCAATAACAGCGTACTAGCTAACATATAGTGATGCTATACGGGTATGGGATGTGTGCCCCTACTTGCAGTCCTGTGACTTCCAGCAGTGAAAAGCAGTTATCTACTTTGCAATGCGTTGTGTGGATAATGAGTGCACGAGTCATTCATTAATTGCTGTCTTCACAGTAATGTAACTGAAATGCAACACAACACTGGATTTGAACCCAGGACTGTGTGTGGCATAATGTACTGTATGCAAGGCATTTAAGAGACTGAGCTACTGAGTCATGCTATGGTGAGTGTATTTGCAAGATAAATGTCCACATATACAGGCTGTGACATACATTTATTACATCCATCAGTATGTGCATGGCTTTATATGGATGTATTTCTGCACCAGAGTCCCAGTTGAATATGTATTTTGCCATGAATGCCTTAGCAGGTGACTTTCTACATGTTGCTTATAAAAGGGTGCATTTACCTGCTATCACAGGCCTCAGTTGCATCCATTATCATGTGCTTGGCTGTCTAAGTGGTGTATTATTGCACCAGATTCCAAGGTACACTTCCATTTATTCCATTACTTTTTATTCTAGTTTGTGAGTTGTGGTGTGGCTTACAGCTCCGCTGAAACATGCCTAATGACTGTAATTGGCAATTACTATGTTTTGTTTAAACCACCTGCTTTAAGTAAGAGTTGCACAGCATGGTGGGTTAATGCAGCCTGCTTCAGGTATGATGGGCTTGGGTTTGAAACACAGCAGAGGTGTTCATTTTGCATATATGTCTTACAGTGTTGGAAACACATATAGTCATTATAGCTCTATTTAGCTGAGCTTAGCAAAGGTGAGTGACGAGGTGCATTGTGCACTCCGTGCTAAAAAAATATAAAGAAAAGAAAAAAGGGGAGATAGGAAAGTGGTGAAATGGGAGCAAGCAGAGAGAAAACATAATGAAAGGCAGGGAGGGATGTGAGGGAGGGAAGATGGGTAGGTGAGGATGCATTTGCAAACAGACAAGACATGCAAGACAACAGACAAGGGTGGTGTGTGACACATGAGGGGGGTGACCACCTTGAATAGGGATGGAGTTGTGGAATTCAAGTCCCATGTGCCTCCAGATGGCAACAGAGTGACTCACATCCCCACCCATGGGATTGTCGACACTGCTGCATCACTCCCCCGAGGGTGGCTGTGTTGGAGGCTGGGCTCCAGGGCATGAATGCCCCATCAGGGTGGCCAGCATGCCCTCAATCTGGCGAAGACAGCAATCATAGCCATGGTGGACTATCCTGCACACCAAGACTGGCAGCTCCATATGTGTGGCAACATTTCCTCCACCACCAATCCCAGAGCAGGGCCGGACGCCATCCCTTGGGGAGGTATTACCCAATGCTGCAGGTAGTGGAAGGCAGCAGCGGGGACACCACCAGTCTGGGTCCTAGATGTGCTGGGACCCAGTACTATGGTCAGTTGAGGCAAGGTAGGGGGATCAGCTGGAATTGGTCTACCTTGAGTTGCTGTGGTAAATGAGGTATAGCAGTACATTATGGTTAGTAATAACCCAACCAATATTAGTAGAAACAAACATCATATGTATTCATCCAAATGCATATTATTGTATAACATGTGCAACACAACATTAAGTAACATAACAGTCAGTATGGTAACAGCATGCCAGTAAAAAGTAAACCATAGGGCCAACAAAACATTTAGTTTAACAAATATGTTAATATTGCATCATAATAAAATATAACACTAATCAACCAAATTTCCAATATATAGATAGTTTAACAAAATATATTATTAAATCATAATAAACCATATCAATAATGAAACACATATTTCCAATACATAGTTGGTTTAATAAAATATTTTTTTATCTATTTAACATTTGTTTACTAGGTAAGTCCAACTGGGTCAGGAACCCATTTTCAGTGGAGGCCCAGTGAGAAAAGCTCCAAATAATAGATGAAAGTTAAGACAATTTACTAGAACAAGATAAAAAACAAGTATTAATGCACACAATAATAACTGAATAGTAAATAAGTACAGAGCAGTAGCTGCAATAATAAATACAAAATAAGTGCAGAGAGGTAGATAAAATAATAAAACATATACTAAATTAAAGTAAAGTGGCTGACTGCAAACTCTTTTATATATATATATATATATATATATATATATATATATAAATATATATAGATAGATATATATCAGGTAGGAGTAAGGCAAGGAATGAGGATCAGAGCATTAGATGCAAATAGATGCTTAGAAGGATGTGAAAGTTAAGGGTGTAGAAATATGAAGTCTTTTAATCCGATATGCTAGCTGTTAGTAGATGACATTTCTCTTTTAGGGATAGAAAGAAAAGTCCCTGGAGAGTGAATGGAGTTTTTATGTTAATATTAAATCATAATAATAAATTACAGAAGTAAATAAATGAAAATAAGGGATGGGGAGAGAGAGAAATTCCATTACTGACTTTGCAGATTATATCCCTCAGCACACTGAAATATATACTGTAAAGGAGTGCAGTGTCAGGTTTGAGTACAGTGACTACAATTCTCCTAAACTAATGTAGCATGTACATACCTCTCAAGCTGTTAGCATGGGTCACTATGGGCCAAGCAGTAACAAATGCAGGTACACCACTACACAGAACAGTTTCACATAATGTGGACTTACATAAATACCCAGGCATCCTGTAAATGGATTTGGTCATACATTGCATTCCACGTGATAATTTATCTGCTAATCATGTGACAGATGGATTAGACAGTTTTAACTACATTATGAGAAATCGTGACACTTGAACGGCATGTTTGTGTACAGTAAGTAAACTAGACAGCCGACATGCCTTAGTTGGCAGGCATGGTAGTAGAATCCAATATCTGTGACTACAGTGGGCATCTACAAATAATGTAATAATTGACTGCAGCAATTTAGTACAGACATGCAAGGGATACAGCCACACTGGTATTACACAGCTTTATTTATGACTGAACAATGCTGATGAATGCATTCTTGGTATTGATGTTAACATTCTGTGAAATGCGAACACAATATTTGCTCATAATATGGGCCACGTCACCCATATATCTGTTGTGTTCCTGATGAGAGAGAAAATGTGAGCATTACATGACTGATACTGAACATTTAGTGCCACAGACCACTGGATTCGAACCCAGGACTGTGTGTGTCAAAATGTACTACATGCAAAGCATTTAACAGACTGAGCTGCTGAGTCACTGATGATGTTCAGTGATTGATAGTGACCTGGAGATCACCTGGAACTATACTATGAATTGAGCAATACAACATACTAGGCATTCTTCTGGCATTCTAGTGCTATTACAGTATTACAGTAGACTGCAGTGACAGCAGAACACACATACATGGAATACAACCATACTGCATATATGAAAAAAGCTGTGGTTTAGAATCAACAATGCTAGTGAACACATTTTGTTATTTGTTTGAAATATCTGTGAAGTACACACACAATATCTGTCCATTGACTGGACTACCTCACCCATATACCTTTATTACCTGATATCTGAGGAAGAGAGCGCATTATGTGACTGATATTGGCCTGGAGACAGCCTTGGACAGTACTATGAGTTGAGCAATAAAGTTTACAGACCATTACATTTGCTGGCTACAGCTATTACACTGTTACACTTGACTGCAGCAACCTTACCATAGACCATCAATGCATACACTTCTACTCCAATGGTTTTGACAACACAATCCTGCTAAACAACATTTTGCTTACTGTTATTGGTATTGATGATGCTTTATTGAAATACAGTTCTCATTGTTCAATTGCACTACAGTTCTACATCCCATTTATTGTACTACAGGTTTTCTTGTGTATACTTTATTACATTAAATGTTTTACTCTTTCTTGCTTATTGCACTACAGTTGGCATACTAAATCCATACTTACCATGCCCACAGCACAAAGGCGCCTGGCATGGGACTCAACATTCCCAGCCCTCTCAGCTGCAGCTGTTAGGAGAGAAGGACACTATTATGCATACCAGTTTTGCAGACATTCAGCTTGCATTTTGGTTAGACAGAGGAAGACATACTTACATACTTGTGGATCATTCCCAGCTCTAGCTTTCTGGATCCAGGTGTCAAGGGTTCCCCTCTTCCTCCTTTTCAGGTCATCAAAATGATGACGACACTGCTCACCTGTGCTGGGGGATACCAGTAACACTGATGGGTTCCCTGGCCAAATGGTCCCAGGTCTCTACCTTATACTCTGAGCTGTTGAATTGGCCCTGCATTAGCTGGGGTTCATGTTTTTAATAAGGAGCCTTACCATGACGCTGGACTCCTGAATACTCCACCGCTGAACCTGAAAGCGCACACCTTCACCAATGCAACCAAACATGCCAACAGCTGATTGAACTCCAATGACTGCTGCAGAATTCCCACGTATTGGGCTTAATATAGGCTGTTTTTTCCACCCTTACACATCATTCAGCAACATTCAAAAAAGTGCTGCATCAGTTAGCAGCAGGCAAACCAGCTAAGTGAAGCCAAGCAAAAACACTCAGAACCTTGGTTTTAACAGGACTTAGCATTGCGCAAACATTGGTAGCCATTAGCATGTGTATGCACTGCTAGCATGAATGAGAGGTGCTAAACAGGGCACAGCAGTACCAAAATTGACAATACTGTAATGAAATGAAGGAAAAACAGTACATTCATTTATAGCCATATTTTGCCTGTTATGGACTCAAACTCAGGACCTACATAAGACCATAACTCTACCTATGGAGCTAGTTGAATGTTATAGTAACTAGTATACCTTCACATATACTTAGCGTTGCTGAGCACAGTGCTGTGAAACACGTTTAAACACACCTATAAATAAATAATTAATTACATGACATGTATGTATTAGCTCCAGTTGGCTCTGCTGCACTCCGCTCCACACCACGCAAATGTAAATGAAAATAAATAAATAAATAAATTTAATTATGATAATTAATTACATCCAGTTTCTATTTTTAGGTGTCTGCTAGGTGTCAGTTGTCTGCTTGGCATTGCTGTGCTCTGTGTATTGCCAAGCAAACATACAGTAAAAAAAAAAAAAAAACGAAAAAATATTAAAAAAATAACACATCATAAAAATGACTTATTAGACAGTTGACACACTTCACAACATTACAAGAGTGGCAGGGAGCATTACAGGGAGCCTCACACTCATCTGCAGCCATGAGTCGCCGCTACACCTATCCCTTCACTGATTCAATATCCATGTTCTTTGGCTCTCCCTTGGCAGCCCACCATCATTAATATGCATAACACGCTGCTGAGAGGGAACCATGGCCGTGTACATGGATACATTCTATGTAGGCTCTACACTGTGGCTACACGTATTTTATGAAATCCTGGGGTATGAGTTAATTGGTTATGCAATTTTTCAAAGGGTCTATAAATTTTCCTAATTTCTACTTTTTTGTAATTTTTAAACATTAATACATTAATTGAAAAGTGCAAATATTATCAACAAATGTTTATGTTTGTCAGCATCTACTTTAACCTTGTATTAGAGTTTGCCACTAACATTCAACAATGATTACCTTTTTCATATTCAATACAACAAAACATAACACTCACCTTTCCAAACAACAAATCATCTTCATATCCCTAACATATACATTCACAAAATTCTTCTTGAGGCCAGAGCAAGGTGCCCATGTCTCTTAATTTATACTTTTAAAATCCTTTCCATGTCTTTATTTTGTCATGTATCTCAACTCCTACCCCCCACCTTTCTTTTAAATTCCTTCAATTGTATGTTAAGTTGTAGAAGCTTCTGCAGAACATGTTGCATGCTTTCAATATATTGTATTATGTTCACCTCTCTGTAATTAGCACCTTTTTAAATTCATGGTAACCATTGTGTTTTATACATTTATTTATAATAATTCTCTTTTTAGGTCTTCTGGGCTGAACCTGAAATAATGTTTTACCACAAACAACAAATTTAAATAATATATTCATAGCATTATTAAATCTGTTCATGTCAAGTAATACAGTGAATGTGAGATAAGTATTGCACATCCAAAATTATTTAAAAAGTGTAAAGTACCCATCACAGACATATTAAATTAAAAAAAAGACTCATAAAGTAAAACCCTTTAAGAAAAATATGAAAAAAAGCACAAGAAACATTATTATGTATAATGCGATTAAGCTTCCAGGGTGATTTTTAATATCCGAAGCAGCTTTGATCATATCTGTGGTATATTCAGGGTATAATACACAATGTTGTATAACTGTGACTGTATAACTACAGATCTGAACTATAGACCATGGTACCATGCTTTTTCACATTAAGCCTCCCTCAAACCATGAAAAAGTGTTGGAGCCTCAAGAAAATATCAAAAAAAGCTTTGATCTTCCCCCAAAAAATTATACTGTAACACACATGCACAAATTCAAAAGAAACAGCGTTTGGCTTAATGTGCTATGTTTTTACTTTTGATTTGCAATGAAACACCACATTCATTGACTGGTCTTCTGCTGTTATCCAGATTTTACATAAAAATGACAGATAAATATAACTCTAGACTAACTGGAATAACCCTACACTGTCTTCACCTTTCTAGAAAGCTTTTCCTCCCTCTTCTCTCCTCACACACATGATATTTTATAAAACTGTTACATTTGTCTTATGGCTTGCCTTCTTCCACTGATGGAAGTCATTCAAAGGAGGACATACAGAAGGTGTTCAATATTTGACATTAAAAAAATAATATTATAGCTAGAGAGTCCAGTCACTAACGAGTTCATAAAGTAATGTAACAAATGCAACCTTGAGGGTCGAATATTCAATCCACTTGATGACTGTTAGAGGCTATGGTTGCAACACTGAGGGAGGCCCTACTGTAACTATATAGGATGTTACTGGCCTAAATTTAAAGAGTGTAACATAACAATCACAGGCCAAAATAGATAGTGTTTGTTAAAAATTCTTTTTCCCTCCTCTTTCTACAATATCTCAATGTTGGAAATGTGTAAATGTTGACTCAACTTTGCTTATAATTGATGTTACATTTCAAAGCAAGGTATCCATAAGTATTATCTGTTGTGTTTTTTTTCCTGAATGTTGTTCTCTTAAATTAGCTCTGCAATTTACAAACTCTGTAAGGATTAATATAAAGGTTATGCTATTATGGATAGATCTAACTGTTGACTATAATTCTATTCTATAGGAGAAGCCAATATTGTGAAATAGGCAATGACTGCAGATACTTGGCTAGACCAAAAGGTACTGGTGTTTATCCCACTGCAACAGACTTTAAGCCCTACAAGAAACTCATCATACAAATTGTATATCATTATTCAATACTTACCTATCTCAATTCAGGGGGACAAGTAGATAGGCTCAAAGGTTGACTTGAGAAAAATAGATGCCACTTTAAATTATATTCCCATTTCAATTTTAAATACAACTCATTTAATTCACAAAAAAAGGAAATCATTTTAATAAATATATGCAAACTGATTAAGCTTGATTCATGGAATATTAATGGTCTTCAAGATACAAAGAAGAAGAATTTAATTATACATCTTATTTATCAAAATAAATCAAACATTATGTATCTCCAAGAAACACATATGACAAATGCCGAGTGGGTCAATGATAGAAACAAAAATTGGATTAAACAAATCATAACAGCAGGAAACAGTACAGCATCAAAAGGAACAGAAAATATAATTAAAAATCCTTTCTGGGAGAAATATTAAACTGCAATGTTGATATAAATGGTAGATGGTGCTACTTCATTACTAGTTATCCACGCATCAATAAACCTATAATTTTCATGACTGTTTTATGGACCATGCTATAACCAACACTGTTTTATATATAACATCTATAACTTACTATTAAAGTTCTCCAATCATTATTATATTATAGGCGAGGACTGAAATATTCTCATTAACCCTTACAAAGATGAATCTCATAAAAATAGGAAACAATCACCTCAGACCACCATATCATTGGAAGAACTAATAAATAACTTTAACTTAACAGACCCCCAACTCAAAGTATCATGACTACTCAACAAACAAATACACATATTTTTCTTCAGCTCAAAAAACATGGTCAAGAATTTATTTCTTTTTGATCTCCAAAACACTAGCAAAAGCAGTCACTGAATATGGAGTTGATGCCAGATCAATTTCTGACCATTCAAAAATCTCAATCACTATCAACACTACCACCACAAAACATAACAATACTCACTGCTTTATTTGATCATTTAATGGTAACTTAACAAATAAGGAAGAAGTAGTACAAGAAATACTGTAAATGTCATCCTAAATAGACTAGAACAAAATTTAACCTTGAATGAAAGACCTTTTGGCATACAATGGGCTGCCACAAAGGTGGTAATTCGAGGGATACTAATACAGAAATCATCTATCCTTAAAAAACAAAGAACTATGGAAAAATCACAATTGGAGAAATATTTAAAAGAAGTAGAAGCAAAACTTCTAAACAAATACACCCCTGTGTTAGAAGAGAGTATGTTAAACCTACAAAAGAAGCCTACTTACATAATCAATCCTTTAACAAACTTAGGCTAATCTACAACTACACTGAATGGGCCCAGGTACCCTGCAAAACTTTAACCAGAATAACAAAGATAAAAAGGATCCTCCTAAAATAACCGTGCTAAATTATAATGGTAAATTACTAAACAATTTATTTTATTTTATTTATTTTACATTTGTTTACCAGGATAGTCTGACTGGACACAGGTCCATTCACAGCGGAGGCCTGGGGAGAAATGCTCCATAATTAGATCAACATCAACATGGTAATACAAACAATAATGTAACAGTGATAAGTGAGGTAAGTACAGACACAAAAAGTCTCATACAATCCAGTCTAAACAATACACAATACATCAGCAGTAAGTGAGTAAATTTACAAAGATAGAGAGTCTCATACATCAAAGCTTTAACATTGGATTAGTGAGACAGAATAAAAAAATAAAAAAAATCATATGATTAGACATGACATATTATGCAATTTCAAGTTGACAGTAAGATACCTAACTGTGGCATGTATAGAGTAGAGATAGCAGGAAGGAAGCTGCAAAGTGTGCTGAGATTGTGAGATTCATGTGATGCATGGACATAGCCATGTATTTATAAGATGTGATTTGAGAGCATTTTTGAAATGTGTGTGTTAGTGGGGGTGAAGGTCAGAGAAGAGGGAGGCTATTCCAATATTTGCTATGGCATGATAAAAAAAGAGCTTTCCCTGAGTTGTTGTTAGCTTTAGAGATGCAGAGGAGGGATTTCTCAGTAGATTGGAGAGGATGATTAGTTCTGTATGGAGAAAGTAACTGGCTTAGTGCTGTTTTTTTTTCAGGATGTCTAACAATATTAAAGGCAATGACTAGCTTGTGGTAATTGAGTAGCTAGGGAAGTTGTAACCATTGTAGCTCCCTTAGAGATTGACAGTGATGGGTTCTGAAGGTGGAGTTGTTAGCAAACTTGGCAATTTTATTGTAACATGATTCAAGTCTGGTGAGATCAAATAAAGATTCAGATATAATAAATTATTTTGTAGAAATATATAACAACATATATAATTCCCAGAAACAAGCCCACTCAGACTTATACAATAAATTGGTAAAAGACCTAAAATTCCCACTATTAAATGATGAGCAGAAAGACTTCCTAGAAATCCAACTCGCCATAAATAAACTAAAAGTAAATAAAGCTCCTGGTCCAGACGGTTTCACAGCCAAATTTTACAAAAAATTCAAGTTGCAGCTTTCTAGTATCTTGCATAGAGTATATAATTATATTATAGAGCATGGAATCTCAGACCTCTACATCAATAATTCAAAAACCATTTTGATACCAATATTCAACTCAGATGCAACAAACCCATATAACTACAGACCTACTGCTCTTATAAATTTGGACATTAAAATACTAACCTCAGTACTATCATATAGATTCCAACAAGTAATATAATTTATAAGTTCACCAGAGCAATTAGGTTTATGCAATGTAGACAGGTCTGGGATAATACCTTAACCCTAGATACAGTGATGATGCATTCAGCAAAAGACAAGCTTCCCAGATCTGCTCTAACAGTAGATGCAAGTAAAGCATTTGATAGAGTGGACCTAACTTTTTTATTCAAAATTATGCCCTATTTCAACATCCCCAAATCCTTTATAAATATAATCAAGACTATCTACAAAAATTCCTCAACCACATTGTATACCAACAAAATTCAATCTCAACCTATTAAAATAACGAATTATACCAAACAAGGATGCCCTCTATCACCTTATCTTATTAATCTCTACTTAGAACTGCTCCTACTCTGCATTGCTCAAAAAAACTTCCATCATATTCAAAAAAAAAATCAATGAAATTGACCTAAACTTCACCACGTTTGCTGATGATCTCAATATCTACTTTGAACTCCCCAGCACTGACTTACATAACATTTAAAAACAATAGATAACTTTTTAAAATTAACTAATTATGAAATCAACCCCTTAAAATCTTCTATATTTCCTACCAACCCTTATAAATATAATGAATCACATTTCTCTATAATGCCTGTTGCAGTAAAATACTCAATAAAATACTTGGATATTAATTTTGAACACGCACACAAAGACCTAATGATAGCTGATTTAGAAGCATCATGGGAGAAAATTAGTCAACACATCTAGGTGGAAAATATAAATATCCCTTACCAAAAGTAGCCATCATTAAAATGAACATTTTACCAAGAATTTTGTACCAGTTAAATGCCATAAATCTAAATATCCCAAGGAAATTCTTTAGCAAACTGAAATTAGCCCTTTCAAACTTCATATGATATCCTAAAAATACAAGAATCAGTTACAATAAACTAGTGCTGCCTAAGGAAAATGCTGGTCTAGGACTACCTTACTTCAGGCTTTGCCATGATATCATTACTATGAGTAGAATTATTCAAATCTCAAATCCTGACCCAGACACACAAATCCGGTCACCACTTTGGAGTAACATTTGGTACAATCAAATAAAATCACTCAATATAAACCGGAAAGCCCTTCCCTACATCCAGCTAAAAGCAAATTGTCCACTAAAAATCCATCCCATGATCAAGAATAAAATAATAACTTTTCAGAACTTATTATCGTCACTCCACCTCAAAAGAACACTCAAGTTACTGCAAACATTGCATCTTAATCCAAACTTGAAACTAAACAACAAAATGATTGGCCTCAGAAATTATCCCCTGATTAAAGACATAGTCTAGCAAATACAAAATCTTGATGGATTAGAGTTATCAGGCTTAAGATCACACTTAGGAGTAACCTGTAAATACGATTTTATGCTTAGACTAATTAAGCTACTCATCAAGGCCAAATTCTCAAGAATAAAAATAGAGGACATAACATGAAATTAACCCAACAAATTCTTAACACTCTATTATCATCATCGTCTTCTTTTGGCTGTTGCTGTTAGGGGTCGCCACAGCGGATCACCTGTTTCCATTTCTTCCTTTCCTGTGTATCTTGCTCTGTCACACCAATCACCTGCATGTCCTCTCTCACCACATCCATAAACCTTATCTTAGGCCTTCCTCTTTTCCTGTTACCTGGTAGCTTCAACCTTAGCATCTTTTTCCCAATATACTCAGCATCCCTCCTCAGCACATGTCCAAACCAACATAATCTTGCCTCTCTGGCTTTGTCTCCAAACCTTCCAACCTGGGCTGACCCTCTAATATACTTATTCCTAATCCTGTCCACCCTCATCACACCCAGTGCAAATCTTAATATCTTTAACTCTGCCACATCCAACTCAAACTCGTGCCTTTTTGTCAATGCCACTGTCTCTAACCCATATAACATAGCTGGTCTCACTACCCTCTTGTAGACCTTCCCTTTCACTCTTACAGGTACTTGTCTGTCACAAATCACTCCTGACACTCTTCTCCACCCACTCCATCCTGCCTGTATTCTCTTCTTCACCTCTCTTCCACTCTCACCGTTACACTGAACTACTGACCCCAAGTATTTAAACTCATCCACCTTTGCCACCTCTACTCCTTGCATCCTCACCATTCCTCTATCCTCCCTCTCATTCACACACATATATTCTGTCTTAGTCCTGCTGACCTTCATTCCTCTTCTCTCTAGAGCATATCTCCATCTCTCCAGGGTCTCTTACACCTGTTCCCTACTCTCACTACAGATCACAATGTCATCTGCAAACATCATAGTCCACGGGCACTCCTGTCTGATCTCGTTTGTCAACCTGTCCATCACCATTGCAAATAAGAAAGGGCTCAGAGCTGATCCTTGAAGTAACCCCACCTCCACCTTAAACACATCCATCACTCCCAGAGCAGACCTCACCGCTGTCACACTACCCTCGTACATATCCTGTACCACTCTTACATACTTCTCTGACACTCCTGACTTCCTCATAGAATACCATAACTCCTCTCTAGGCACCCTGTCATATGCTTTCTGTAAGGCTACAAAAACACAATGCAACTCCTTCTGACATTCTCTGTACTTCTCCATCAACACTCTCAGAGCAAACATCACATCTGTAGTGCTCTTTCCCGGCATGAAACCATACTGCTGATCACTAATCATCACATCCTTTCTTAACCTATCTTCCACTACTCTTTCCCATAACTTCATCCTGTGACTGACCATTTTAATCCCTCTGTAGTTACTACAGCTCTGCACATCACCCTTAAAAATTTGTACCAAAACACTTTTTTTCCATTCCTCCGGCATCCACTCACTTTCCAAGATTTCATTAAACAATCTGGTTAAAAACTCGTATGCCATTTCACCTAAACACCTCCATGCTTCCACAGGTATGTCATCTGGGCCAACAGCCTTTCCATTCTTCATCCTCTTCATAGCTATCCTTACTTCCTCCTTGCTATCCATTGTACTTCATGATTCACTATCCCTACATCATCCAACCTTCTCTCCCTCTCATTCTCTTCATTCATCAACCCCTCAAAGTACTCATTCCATCTCCTCAACACACTCACCTTGCTTGTGAGTATGTTTCCGTCATAACACTTAACATTCTTAACACTCTATTATACAAGACTAAAATGCCCTCAAATACATACAAACTAATATCTGCCATTAAATTTCAATTCTCACTTCTTTACTCAAAATACCGGGAAGAGAAAAGCATTAATATCTCCATATACCAAAAACATCAAGCACTTAAAAACACTTTAAATCTAACTCCATTTAAAAATAAAATGTATAGCCAGCTCATGATCAGCAATAATGTATACTATACTCCTGCTGTCCTAAAAACGTTTGGCTATAAAAAAAACCTTAACCTGCCCCTTCTTCCCCCAGGAAAATGCCAGTATACTACATATCTTCTGTTGTTGCAAAACAGTCTACAAGTTATGGTACACCCTCAAATTCAAATTTCAGAAAATGGGGTACGAGAAAACCACTTTCTCATAGGAAACAGCAATTTTACATATTATCCCTAAACACCTCACCGATAATCATAAACATGTCACAATTACAATCTTTGCACTAATTAAACATTTTATTATTAGATAAAACCAAAATTTCCTGGTAGAACTTTAAAGTGATGACAATAAAACTTATCTCATCCCACAAATTGGCAACAAAAAACCCAAACAAAAAACATATTTTCAAACCTACTGGAGTTACCTCTTAGACACTATTTTAAAAGATTAAACAACTACCTATTCTTACTATGCATTTGCAGAATAGATGAAGATTTTTCCAAGGAGAAGTACAAGACAAAAGTAAGAGACATGGGAGCAAAATAAGGAAAAGTGAATATAATGTGAAAAAAATAATGACACACTAAGGATAATATTAAAATGTGGCATGCATTATATATAATGTAAATAGTTGTAGATATTTTTTTTTCTCTCAACCACTTGTATAACTTTTAATGTTCTCCATGCCTCAATACTTTCAAATCAAGGAATACATAATGTGAACACTATTTGGACAACACTACCAAGCTGATACACTGTAATTCTTACATTAACACATTCAGAATTGTTAATACTTAATTCCCCTATAATATTATTTTTGGAGAAAAGTTTGTTTCTATACAGTGTTCACCTACATTTCAGACTGTACATAGTTGTAAACGTCTGTTTCAATTGTATGTTCTAAATTATACTCCTTATGTATTTGTGTATATCTTTTTAAAAAGTATGCAAAAAAATTAAATAAACATTAAATTGGAAAAAACAGTTGGTTTCAAGAACTCTTTGCTCCTGCCTGGGGAGTCAAGGTAGCATATTCTTTCTCCCCTTTGATGACAGTCAGGGTGTAAGAAACAGACCAGATATCAGGTTCAGAGAAGGAGCCTAATTTATCAACTGCATTGAATGGGTCTGTTAACAGCTCCCATAAGATTGATATGTCACTGCTCACTCAGGGAGCATGTGTGCTGCCACACTGTGCTAGTCTTGGCATCACTGCACACCTATCAGCATATTGTGCTGATCAGGCTCATTACAATGAGTGGTGAATCAAGTGCTCCTATAACGTGTCACTATTGAGTGTGTCATCCTTCAGATGAGATGTTAAATCAAGATCCCATCTGCTTGAGTAGCTGGTAGCTCAGGTGGATATGAAAGATACCATGCCAACATTCAACAACAGTAAGGAAAGTTCCCCAGTGCCTTGGGCAAATGTTTCATAGTGGTATAAATAGTACTTTGAGTATCCCCTGAAAAGAGATTACTAAACTAGTGGGACTAACCTGGTCAACAACGGATAAATAAAATAAAAAATAAAATAAAGTACACTCAAATAGTTCTTTTCAGAATCCATTATCAGGGTAGTATCCCAAGAGCACATAGTTTTTTTGGAAGAAATACCTTCATTGAGGTACTATAGAACTACTTGCATTTCAGAGTAAATTTTTATGGTCATATGTTAGTTCTGAAAAGTTCTTCACATGAATTGCAAAATGCTTCTTTAAATGAAACTTTTATGTCTCTTGCAAATGAAGCTAATTTGAAATTTTAGTAGACATAGGTTATCTCTTAACAAGTAAAGTGGATGGTTTAGGTCTGAATTTTCCATCCCTAATAAGGATGCCAGGTTTTGGCTATCATTTGAATCAGAATATTTGTGAAGTTATGATGAAATTGCAGGGGTATTTGCAGTTCTGGTAAAGCAGTCCTTACTAGCCTTGGAAGAGCTTATGTCTAATTTTTTCAACTCTGTTTTGAAATGTTAGCACTGGAAACTTCAAAACTGTCTTTATGTCTTTGATATAAAGTTTTCACTTTTTCCTCAATTAAGGCATTCTCTTTTTTTAACAGTAAACTTATAATAGTCTGGAAGAATCCAAATGTGGCATTTCAAAATTATAAATTTCTTAGCTTTCCTGTCAGCACAAAGAATACGTTGTTTGCCTTAAACTCCAGCAAATTAGCTATAATATGTATGCCTGCAAGGAATCTCCAAAACAGAACCTATTAAATTCTTTTTAGTTAAGGGAAGAACTCAATGTGAGGCTCAAAGCTGCAGAAAAATGTGTCTTCAGAAATTTAGAAATGTCTTTATTTTCTAACACATTACTCAACTCTAGAATAGTGTTATTATATTTACTGGGTCTGTTCTCAGAGTCTGTTTTTTTATGCATTGTTATGAAATAAGCACAGCCTGTCTTGTTATAACTTGTATTAATATTGTTTGCTACCATAGCTTGACTATTACAAGAAGTTTTTAAGACATGGATTTGATTTTTAATCTTTAATTTCTTCAGAAATTTTAACTGAGGTTTTAAAATGTTCATATTTTTCTGAAACTTCAGATGTGAGATTCATTTGTCAGTTTACTCACAAAGTAATTTGATGGTGGTCATGCTGACAAACTGACAGGATTTAAACAGAATTGACATAGAGTGGGATTCAGAAACATATCTACTGCAATGGTGTTTAGCCTCCCAATGTTTATCATCTCGGGGCAATGTGGCTCAGCTCTTATTATCAATTAACAAAGTCAAAGCATGGAGCTCAAAGTACAGCTAACATTGCTCACACCCACAGCAGGACGTGCTCTGAAGGAGAGAAAGCCCCATTGATGACTAAGAATTTGAATGAGCACAATTTTCGAAAGAAGAGGCTGCAAGCACCTCACTGCATGCATATGTGTTAAGAAGCATGAAAATGAGACATGTAGCATGCTACTTTAACAGTACCACTCCTCCACAGCATGTGTCTATCTACCAGAATCAACACCGGGTGTACTGCCTTTCTTAGTAAATATAACAGCTTTCCTTTAACCTGGTCTCTTCTGTTTATATTCCCAGTACCCTTAATCCCTTTAAAAATTCAAGTTAACAGACAGCATAGCCCTTTCTTCTATCTCTGCCTTGTCTTGCTTCTCTTGACTCAGTTTTGTCCCTATGCCACTAGGCCTCTTATGTGTGGTACCCCTCCTGCAGTTGCACCACCATGAGCCTTATTCATGTTCCAAGTGAGTTACCCCCCCCCGTGCTGTCCCTGACATCTTTCTTTCCACCTTATTCTGCCTATACAGGTCATTTACATTGTTGTCAATATCTGGCTTCCAGTCATCTTATTTCTAATTGTCTCCTCCTGCTTCTACTATGTTATTCTGTCATCTACTATCTCTTCATCTTCTCCGCTTTATCCTTCCCTTCTTGTCCCAATGCTTGGCATCACTTACTGTTCACCCCTTCCTCTTTCCCTTTTCCATTTGCCATATTGTACCTACCTCATTGCTGAATCATACTCTGCAGCTTCATGCTGTCCTTTTTTACTTGTCCATTGTCTGTCTGTCCTTATCTGCATCCTGTCAGTCATTCCCTATCTCAGTCTAGTCTGTCTCCCCTGCTCTATGCATGTCTGTCTTCTCTACCGTACTTCTCTCTCTTTATCACAGCTGTAGTCCTAGTCCTCCTCTTACGTTTCATCCCTCTTTTATTTCCACCAACATATCATTACCAAGTTTCCTTGTCATCATTCTAACTTCCTTCGAACCCCACGCCAGTCTCCCTGTCTTCCTACTTACTTCATGTACAGAATATCATAGGTCCCACAACTACACAATAGTCCATAACCTAGTGCAACAGACCCAGCTTCTGTTCTCCTCTTCTCCAATCACCTACCCAGTATTTCTATCCAATGACCATTTCACTGCTTGTTTATAAACCAAGCTATAATGTTGCCTTTAACACCTCAGTACATGGTCACACAAATACTCAAACCAACAAAAACAAAAATATCTGTAACATGTCAGATCCTTGTAAGGGTTGTAGGCATCGAAAGCATTGATTGAAATCTGTAAAAATATTTGTCAGTAAACTTCACTTCAACATAAAAGTTATTGGTATTCAGAAAAAGAAGCTTAGCACAGAGACCGTGAAGAGATAATGAAGAATTTAAGAGTAGGAGAGTACCTCAGGTTAAAATAGCACAATGAAATGAGAACAAAGAATGAAAGAGTTTACTAACACAGCAAGTATCGGTAAGGATTCATGAAATCTTATAAAGACCTATCAAAAGGAAAATAAATAAACATTTACTTACTACATTCCATAGTTATGAACTAGAAAGACTGACTGTTGATACAACTTTCACTACAACACAGCTTTGGGATAATTGCCTTCTGCATTGCCTTGTTAGAAGATTTTGTCATAATAATTTATACCAGAAAGTGACAGATAACGACAGCAACTGCCAGCTGCAGCAGACATGGGAAACAGTGTTTTAGTTGTGCGGTGATACTGATGTGTCTGTAGAAGAGCCAGCTGTTGTGAGTTAGATTTGTAGTCAATTGGTCCATGTATATGAAGATCTTTTAGAACTCTATCAAGTTTGGGGGAAGGGGGCAAAGTACTGCAGTGCTCCTGCCAATGAGTCTGTTGATATTGTGGATACCAGAGCTCTAGTGGGCAAAGAAGATAGATCTACACTAGCAGGCAGGATGAAGTCCTGTCAAGTGTGGAATGTAAACTGTAAAAAAAGCATTAGAATGTAGAAAGAAGTTGTGGTAAGGCAGTTGATGAGTGGGATATTAAGAAAGTTGGACTGGGTGAAGAGGGGGAAAGTGGAAGAATTACCCAACCTGTAGATATACCAGGTGGAGATGAAGGGATATATGATTACTTGCTGTTAAAATCTATAACCCAATAACAGAAGGCCCATAAAAATTTGCCAATTCTCTACTGATTTAGCCCATAACAGCTGGCTCTGCCACAGAAATTTCAGCATCACAGTGCTAGCCAGCTGGTTCAAACAGATCAAATGAAGTTAGAACTGGGGAGTTCACTTCTATAAAGAGGCCAGTCACTAGTGAAGTCCCTCAGGGATCTGTTCTGGGACCACTAATTTTTGGCATCTATTTCTCTGAAGTCAAGGTAAAAGTAAATGGCCTCTGCCTGACCAAATTTGCAGATGACTGGAAATTAGGAGCAGTCATATAATCTCTCATCAAAACTAATGTTCTCCAAGAAGGGCTGACAGACAAATAACAAGTCTATATTATATGTTTGAAGTCTGAAAATGTTGAACATTAAATAATCGAATATAAACTTTTAAAGTTTCAAACATCGAACATATAATACTAAAAAAAAAATCAAACAAATGGAACTTACCTGACTACTATAGGCAGGGGGCAAGCCCCCCTGCACCCCCCACACCTCCCTGCTCTTTAAATATACCAACTCCAAGATAAAGGGAAGATTTCCCTTACTGCACTGTTGTGCGGTATTGGAGTTGGTATATTTAAAGAGCTGGGGGTGTGGTGGGTGCAGGGGGGCTTGCCCCCCTGCCTACAGCCGTTAGTTTTGGGTTTGGGTTTTTTTTTTTTTTTTTTTTTTACATATGTTTGAAATTTTATAACTTTGAATATTTAAATTTGATATTTTAATGCTCAAAGTTATAAAACTTTGAACATATGATATAGACCCCAAATAACTGGTGTCAGAGTCTTAGACTAAAACTAAATGCCAAAAAATGCATAACAGCATCCTTATAGAAGTCAGCCACCCTGGTACCTATCACATTGACAACACACCACTAAGAGTCAACCCAGTAGTCAGGAACTTGGAGAGCCACAAAGACAGTAATCAAGCCTTTGATCATCATGTGTCTACAGTAGTGAGGACATCATTCTATGTTGTGTAACTTATAAACAAAGGTATGGCATCTAAGTCCAAGGAGGTTATTGTTGTACTGTATTTGGCATTCATCAGACCTACTGAGTACAATGTCCCCTTTGGTATGTACCTAACCAGGCACATCCAACAATTGTAATAACCACAGAGTTTCCTCAATAAAAGAACACAATGTGTAAATAACATGTCATATGCAGACTGCTTCGTAGCCCTGTCTCTGTATTCTTTCTCCTACAGGCTGTTAAAAGGAGATCTATTCCTGGCATACAAGGCATAATTGGACCCCTCTCGGATATGCCTCCTCCATATTCACAAAACAAACAGCACCAGAGTTACTCATTCTAAAGATGTAAAGTTTTCCTGGGATATAAATAAAGGACCTGCTGGGGAGAAGGGTATGTATCTTAGACACTGCCCATTCTCTGGAACAGATATCCTATGCATGTGAAGCAAGTTTTTTCTTAACCCAATTCAAGAGCAATTTGAACAATTGACTGGGGGTAGGAAATTCATCCCTGGTTTAGCACATATATTCCTAATGGATACAGGCAGGGTGCTACAAATGGTTCATCTCCCAGATCCCTGCTTACACTTGCCAATGTTACCAGAACTTGTCAGAGATCCGTGTTGCATGGCTAGGCTTAAAAAGGCCCCAGTCATCATTAGCCTAATACACACCTATGAAACTGTGACGACGGACTGGGAAGCATGGATCAAGACCGTTGTAAAAGAAGAATGGAAGTTAGTGTCTTCAAGCAGAGAAATAAGAGAGCTGTTTCAGAAGTTCTATTATAATCTATGTAGGGTAATACCTTGAGATGTAAGAGGTTTGGAGGAATAGAAGGTAGGTTTCCAAGGGAGGAAGATAGGGAGCTCCTTAACAGTTCAAATGGCATAGGGAATGAAATTAGACATATAAACACAGTAAAGGTATGCGAACCAGTAGATACTTAAATGATGCCTGTCAATGCTTTAAATAGAATATTTACTGAGGCTTTGAAAGCCAAGACTATCTCCACCTTAGGGGATGAGGCATCATTGTGCTCCTATACAATGAAAAGGGAGATAAATAGCACCCTGCAAAGTGCAGCCTTATGTCCTCACTTAATGTGGGTATGATGGAATATGCAAAAGAGTTAGCAGTAAGGCATATGAAAGCATTGCTGCACATTATAGGAGAGGAGGAAAGGGGCCTCATGAAAGATCATTCATCAGTATTTCATTCGAAGGTGCTCTTGAATTCTACTGGTTGGGCCAAACAATATGCCAAGGAAAATCACGGGTTGTACTTATGGACTTCCAGAAGGCATTTGACTATGTGTTATGGGAATATATCATTAAAATAAATGAACAGGTGTGATCGAGAGGTTTAGGTAGGCTAAGCGCTAAGGCCTGTTTATAAATGTCCTTGAATCAGAATATTGATAAATGGCAATCTATCAGACAGAGTCAAACTATAGAGGGGTGCTGCACAATGCTGCCAACTTATCTATTTGTCTATTCTTGATTGTGTTTGAATGTTTAGCCCAGTGCTTAAGTAAGCTACATAAGGAAAGACAAAGATTCATTTCCTAGGAATGGAAAGTATGTGCAGAGGGCTGTATGATTTTGTTGGAAGATATATCTAAGCAGTTGCCAGGAGTTCTATAGATCTTTGAAAACTCTGGAAGAGAATCAGGGCTGAGCTTAAACCAAAATAATTCAGTTGTCCTACATATAGGTAATAAATAAGTGGACTGTGTATGAATATGCTGTACTGAAACAGAAGAAAATCTTTGGGAATGCATGTCTACCCAAAGGTAACAGAAATAATGAAGATTAACAAGGAAAACACAGACTGACTTAAGGCAGGGACACTTGCCAGGAATCGGATACCTTAGCCCAGCTGTACAGTACATCATCAACTGCCTTCTCTTCAGAGGCCAATAAAAGTGGTTCTCCCATGCCCACAGAAGACATGTCTATTTCCTGACCTTAGTTGCCCTCTGCTCAGCTACAACAGAGGGATGTACCAGAAAAAAGATTTGTGGACCAAGAAAAAAGATACTTCCATATCATCTTTACCCATGTGTGGCTAAGGAAAAGAAGCCTACTTAACCGGACTGTTTCTTTTTCTTTTGGACAGTAGAGGGTAGAAACAAGAAGAAAGTTGTCTGCTCCAGGGTTAACAGAGAAAAGAACCTTAATAACAGTTAGCACAGCCTGACAGAGGAAGATGTAGAAGATGCACTTACCATAACAGATGTTCAGACTCAAAGTGTTTTTTTTTTTTTTTTAATCTTTGTTTTCTAATCAATTTTAATGCATTAAAATCAGTCAAGGTGCTTCTTAAAAAATTGTATTACATTTTTCAACAAAATGGTAGACACCAGGCCCACCATATCAAAGCGATTCTGTTCCAGTGCTTTCCTGCTCCCCCCAAAATCCCTCAAGTCCCTCCAAGAAGAGTCATGCCAAACATAAATGATGATGTCCTCCCACTCCACTGAGACATCACTGCCAGCCCACACACCCCTGTGGCAGCAATGCTCATATTCCACTCCAATCATACACACACCTCCTTCAAAGCTAGTTTTAAACTATTCAGAGCAATTTTACAGCTCCAACCAAAGAAAGCAGACAAATTCCAAGCTCTTGTAAGGATTGAAATGTTGTAGTCCTATGATATGACCCCTAAAGGGAAAGCCAGCACTGCAATCCAAGAATACTTGAAAGAACTTGTTCTGCTACTCACCAGTGTCAGCAGCAGTGAGAAGAGGATGTTTTGTTATCCTGAAAGTTGGAGAAATGTATTAATGTGTTTTTTGCTTCAACCATAAAGTATATCACAAGCACAGTAAAGTACAACTACCCATTTTTGATTTGTGTTAGATTTTTTTAAAACTGAGGCACATATGCCTGCGCACTTTACATTTCATCAATTCTGTTACATTGCTATCTCTTAATTTGCTGAATTTCAGCAAACCAAAACATCATCAAAATCATAATCCTTGAGCATGACAAATCAGTAGTTCTGTGTACATGATTAACACTACTAAATAAAAAAGTCCCAGTTATAGAAAGTACCTCTTATAAGTGGATCTGTATACAAAACACATGGTCAGCTATTACAGATGCTCTCTTCTGAGCAGCCCATTGTGGGACATTCTTAGTGAAATCTGAGATTATGCAGGCCAAACCACAAGACACAAAATGAATTAATTATTCTGGTAATAAGATTAAAATAAAGACTGTAGTGTGGATTTACGGTTATTGGTATTACTTAATAATACCAGCTTAAAACTGACTTTGAAAGAAATATGTATGATTTCCACTCTAGAACAAAATGCTAATAGCACCGCCACAAAAGGCATGCCTGATGCCTCCAACTAGCCACTGTGGACCAAGAAGACATCACCACTCATGTCCAGCATGACTCTCACAAAGGAGACCCAATGGACCTTGGGAAGGGAAAAAGAAAGCACCAAAACTAGATCTTTCCAATATGGTAGGTCTGGTGTCTACCATTTTGTTGAAAATGTAGTATGAAACTTTCTGTGACATTTAGAGAAAAGCCAGAACATTTGTTAAACTATAAGAATTTAACCATTTTCCATTCTCCAAGCAGGACAAAGCTTCTCAAATTAGTATTGCTCTGGAGAGAGAAAGAGAGAGGGGGAGAGAGAGGGGGGGGGATGATCCTATCAGCTAGGTGCACTGATACTGTTTCTCTTCTTTTCTGAAATAAAGGCAGTGGAAGACAGTTACACATCCCTATATTTGTTTTCACTTTTTTTAAACAGTCTCAACCGACCAGCTCTCAAAGCCTTTTGGCGCCTTCCACACACCCTAGCCACTATACAGATGAAACAGGTCAGTATAAATATAGTAGTTAGGATACAAAAATCTTCACATTTTCCTGCTTCAGGGGACGGAGGCTAGAGCCCTGTCAGATACTGGAAAAAGGGGAAAATTCCTCCCACTTGAAAAAGCTGCGATAAGAGGGGATGGAAGAAAGTATGTCTATTGCAAATGTGATCTATTTGAACATCTACTGTTACTTTTTTTTACACAATTGCACTATGTTAGCCATTAGATCACTGCTGCGGTAGCCTAATCTGTTCTGGATGAGTGCAAAAATTAAAAGAAGGCAGCAGAAAGAAGGATTTAAAACAGCAGCAATCAGGTCTGAAGTGCTCAGTCAAGGAGTGCAAATAAAAACAAGATGCTGTCTCTAGAATATTTTTAAAATCCACCTTTTTCCAAATAGCCACAGAAATAGCTAGCGTCTTTTAAAATAGGCCCTGTTCTGGCCTGAAAATATCTTTATGCCAAGTGTAGCAATCAGAACAACTTGAGACAATGCAGAGAATAATATTTGTAAGATGTATGTTGTCCCCGTGACCTTACATTCATAGGAAATAAACATGACGATTTACTGAAGGTTTTCACCTTGTCATAGTATCTGAGTGGTTGGTGGACCTCAGTGCATACACATTTTCTTACATTTTGTATCTGAAATTAAAAAAAAAGATGGGGGATGAACTGTGTCTCAATTAAACTCCAAAGCTACAAAGCATGAAGAAAGAATGTATATGTTAGAAAGAGGATGCAAGGTTGACTCACCACAGGAAATGGAAAACGTAGATACTCTTCTGACAGAAGTCATAGCAAATGAAACACTGTTTACCACACTGAGAACTTCTAACTGTCTGAAAGTCAAGTCCAAAGGGAACTGACTGAATATCAAGTCCAAAGGGAACGGTATTTTTTGTTTCTGGAGTAAAAAGTGAAGACCTACAAGGAGCCATCAACTCAGTAGATGAACAAAAATGCAGAACCTCCTTTCAAAAACAATTTCACGAAATAAAAGGAAGAAAAGAGAGAGGGGCTCCAAGGACAGACAAGCAGAAATAGCCAAAGATGAATCTTGAGGATGAAAATGACTACAGGACACAGATCCACAACATTTGTAAAACAGAAGCAACCAGGCCATAAAAAGTTCCTGATTCTAGGACAGACACAAATTAGAAACTCTCCCACTAATCGCTATAAGATTTTCTATGATCAAGTTTCTTTAATATCTGCTGCACATCCTCAGAAAAAGGAACTACATTTCTATCACCCAAACATTTAACTGAACAATTAAAAAGAAAATGGGGTGTATCAAACTACCCCCTATATTGTCTGTGTAAATCAATTATGTGAGGAAGTTTGTGGGAAGCACCATTGGCCAAATTCTAAAGAAAGGAAAAGCACTGTCACCTGGGTGAAAAATAAAGGCCGCCACAATAACTCCGAGAGAGCTCAAACTCTTTAACAGAGCCTAGTTTATTAGGGAAAAGGGTGTAAAATCATACATAAAACATTCCTGTCCATGGGAATGAAAAGAGGTAACAACTTACTTGAAGGTTTTCCTCCATAAATGGATTAAATTCTGGAAGGCTGCCTAGTACAGTACTCATAATAGGGGTTTGCCTTGGTCCTGTATAGCTTGTCTACAAAAAGTTAATTTTCTGAGCTGAATGTAGGTAGCTGAAAGAAACAGAGCTGAAAACCTAGCTCCACAGCCAGTATAATTAGTCTGCAGAGGGGTAGAAATGGTTTTCCTCCTGTATGCTTTAAGTTCCACCTCACGTGAGTCAACAGAAATAACTAGCCTAAAGCCATGACACTAAAGATGGTTTGAGGATTTCAAAATATTCATAGAAACATTATGTCTTTGACCTTTCTGTTTTTAAATAAGTCAGAATTGCTACAATGACCCTGGAACCCCCCCCCCCCCTCTCTCTGTGGATCTATTTTAGATCAATTTCCAACTATTGATCTGGACATTGAGTCTATGACACTGAAATTGCTAATCTCAATCTCAGTTTAAGGGACTTACTCCCATGTATTATACTAATGTAAAGAGTTTCTAAGGAAGTTTTTCAAAAAACACACTGAGTTTAATTGTGTGTTCATCAACACAATTTGTACTTTGTTGGAACTGGTATTGGACCACAATTTTTTTATATTCCCTGGCAAATTTTATAAACAAAAAACAGGAGTACCCATGGGGGCCAGAGTAACCACAGTATTCGCAAATTTAGTTATGGCTTGGTGAGAGCAGGAATATATATAATCCTGCCACCTATTTTCTAGTATGTTGTTGTACAAGAGATACATTGATAATCTGATTTTTTTATCAAATGGTAACACTGAAGAGTTTGAAACATTCCTTTGTTTTTTGAACAACAGTACATCTTTTTTGAAATTTACAGTTGGCGGTTATGGCTTATCTATTAACTACTTTGACATTCAACTCCAATTCGATCTGAATAGTAATCAGACTGAGAGCAGAATATATAGAAAATCAACTTTTGCGAACAAATATTTTAACAAAATGAGTTTGCATCCACAGCATATGAAGAAGAATTTCATCAAAGGACAGTGCATTTGGCTAAGCTGACTCAGAAACAACGAAGACGTTTTCAAGCACGAATCCACTTTGCTATGAATTTTCTTCCTGGAACTAGGATACGGAAATGCTTAGTTAACCATCATAGAGAAAGAATTTTCATTGCTTAGAAACAGCAAAGCAAAACCAATCAAACAGTTAAATAGAACAGTTGTCATTGGTGGGATCAGACACACCTATTAAGGAACAAGTTACAGTGACTGTACAGAAGAGTGTTTCTGATACCAATCATCATGGACATGTCCCTCATCAACAGATTTTTAAGGGACAATTGGAAAATCATTTCAGGATACCTAGATCTGAATAAAAGCCTATTTACCATATAAAAGAACTGCCATCATCAAATTCTCATTAGAATGCAACCAAAAATCAGATCTCAGCAACAACTTAATTCAAGGCACGTTCAAATGCAGAAAATCAAAATAATGTAGACATATCAACAATTTTTTCATAATAAACATTGCTGCTCTTGATTTTTCAGTGTATCCAAAAGGCAGATTTGATTGTGACTCCACAGGAGTCATGTACTGTGCATTATGTGAATCCTGCCAGTGTTTTTTTATAGGGAAATCATTCAGAATGTTTGGCAGGAAAATTTACAAACACAGCATAGCCATCAAAATGAAAGATGAGTTTAATGAATTAGCAAGGCATTCTAAGTCATGTCTGAATTTTAAAAAAAATATCAAACAAAAGGTTAGGGCGAAACACAGCTCGAAAAAATAGACAAAATAAAATGTCATTAATCCGTCGTATCAACCATCAGTCACCACAGCGAATCCAAGAAATAGACATCCAAGTAAAAATCCGTTCTTTATTGCATACAGGTACCAGAGTTAGTGCTTTCACCTTTCGGTTTCATCAGACTCAATACAAGGTACAAAACTGATGAGTCTTAAATACTTTTAAAGGCGGGAAAAACACTTAATTAAGCTCATTAACAACAAGCTCTATCAATAAAAATTCCATACATTTATAAAAACTACATATACTTTAAACTACAAATGCATTAAACCTGATAATGTCACTAAATATACTAGCTTAAAATGATATTTTCATAAAATACAAAAATAAAACAGGAATTATCAGACACAAATTACATACTTATTTAACTCTAAGTCTCCTCATCCTTAAAAAAGGTTTCAATGAGACCTTAGCATTGAGACCAGGGGTCATGTCTGACCTCAGCTTCAAAATCCAAGCATTCTCTCTACTCTCAGTAACTGCCCAAATATCACCACCTCTACTAGTAACATTTATGGTCTCAATGATCCTAAAACTAAATGTATGTGTACAGTCTGTATCCATAACATGTTTGGCCAGTGCATTGGTCATCACAAGAACTCCATTTTACACCGACATAGTATGCATCCTGGTTATATCTTTCACAACATTGTTAGGGGGCAGAGTATGAGGACCTCTAGGTATAACCCTACTGAACATGGTTTTCGTCAGGACTTGCTAGATTTGGATAGGAGGTTGGCATCCCGGGGGTATAAGACTGATGATATCATGATAGGTCGTGAGAGTATTTTTGAGTTAAGATCTGGAGCAGCTGCTCCGTATTTTTCAGACCTGTGTTTTGACACAGGTACACCAGGTACTTCTAGTACCACTGTCACTGGTTCTACTGCTTTCTCACTGTTTTATACCAAAGATGTCGGTGAAATTAAGGATGTTGTGAGGAAGCATTGGGACATCCTGATGGTTGATCCGTATATTAGAAGTATAGTTGGTGATTGTCCACGTTTTAGGTATAAGAACAAGAGGAATATTAAAAGGTTATTATGTGATAGGATGATTGGTAATAATCCTGATACCATGTCTTCACATGGAACAATGAAGTGTGGTAAATGCAATTTTTGTGATTTTATTTGTAGGGACCAAGTTTTTATACATCCCATCACTCACATCTCCTACTCCTTTAAGGTTAGAGGGGATTGTATGTCTAGAGATCTTGTATACTTGGCCACGTGCAACACCTGTTCGTCGTTTTATGTTGGCAAGACGAACAGATGTTTGAGGGATCGGATGCGTGAGCATATGTATAACATCAGAATTAAGAATGGTACCAATGCACTGGCCAAACATGTTATGGATACAGACTGTACACATACATTTAGTTTTAGGATCATTGAGACCATAAATGTTACTAGTAGAGGTGGTGATATTTGGGCAGTTACTGAGAGTAGAGAGAATGCTTGGATTTTGAAGCTGAGGTCAGACATGACCCCTGGTCTCAATGCTAAGGTCTCATTGAAACCTTTTTTAAGGATGAGGAGACTTAGAGTTAAATAAGTATGTAATTTGTGTCTGATAATTCCTGTTTTATTTTTGTATTTTATGAAAATATCATTTTAAGCTACTATATTTAGTGACATTATCAGGTTTAATGCATTTGTAGTTTAAAGTATATGTAGTTTTTATGAATGTATGGAATTTTTATTGATAGAGCTTGTTGTTAATGAGCTTAATTAAGTGTTTTTCCCGCCTTTAAAAGTATTTAAGACTCATCAGTTTTGTACCTTGTATTGAGTCTGATGAAACCGAAAGGTGAAAGCGCTAACTCTGGTACCTGTATGCAATAAAGAACGGATTTTTACTTGGATGTCTATTTCTTGGATTCGCTGTGGTGACTGATGGTTGATACGACGGATTAATGACATTTTATTTTGTCTATTTTTTCGAGCTGTGTTTCGCCCTAACCTTTTGTTTGATATTTATCCTGTTTTTGGCTGCTTGGATTGGGCGTTCACCTTGTTCCATACCTTTTTATATTAATTTTAAAAAAATGTATTTTGCTGTCTTGGAAGCTGTCAGTATGAATATATCTTCACGGGATTGCAAAACTCAACTCAAGAGCCTCGAGACTTACTGATAAATTAAGTTAAGAGCAGACAAAGAACTAGGATTAAATGACAGCATCAACATCAAATGTTTTTTTCTCCCCAGAAATTATAACTATAAAGGTTTTAGTAAGTTGCCAGTAGAATATGGTAATTGCATTTAAGGAATGGGCATAAGACATTTATGATTGGTTGAAGGGATTTATAGGAAGTCATTTACACACACTAATTCGATGTTGTATGTGTCATGTGATTGTCAATAGGATTTTTAAACAGAGAGAACTTTATGTATTTTATGTTCTGAAGAAGTTCTGATTTACATTAAATAGAATGAAAGCACTTAACTAAATCAGTGGCTTCCTTTACTTGTTTGTAGAATTGGTTCTGTAGTTTGTTGTCTTTAGAATTCTACTCTGTTTTGTGTGCTTTCTTTGGACTAATGTAAAGTCTGCTCCATTGACACACTGACAGCATTTTTTTTTAGAATCAGACCCCCCAGTGTAAGCACGTTTATATATTGGCCTTACACCAAACTAAGTCATGTACACTGACAGCAAGTGTTTTGGAATCTGACTCTTCACATTTTTCTATGTATGGAAAGATAAATATAGATATTATATATAGATTGCTTTTACTAGAGAAAATCTAAAAACAGTAATTTATATATATATATATATATATATATATATATATATATGTATGTATATAATTATATATATATATATATATATATATATATATACATATATATATATATATATATATATATATATATATATATACATATATATATACATATATATATACATATATATATATATATATATATATATATAAATAGGTTCACAAAGATTTTCCATCTTTGATACAAGTACTTACGTGATATTCTGTCCCTACTCAAGATGCGAGAGAACAGGAATAATACCCATGGTAAGGCAGAAGGAAACAATGCATATATTAGGTGTATGAGTGGGACCCCTTTGAAAAAAATGTGAAAAAGAACTCCTGCTGCCAGCTGAAGTTTTCTAGAAGAAAAGTAAAAAATTCAACCATCTGGTGAAAGCTATTGTTAGAGTTCTAGGAACCCTAGAACTGGAGAATAGATCATGATTTCATGGCGGGGGAGGGAAAGATATAGAAAACAAAGAATCCATCTGCAGAGTCTCCTTTTGGGGGGGGTTAAAACACTCCTTTTTTTTCCTTATATCACCCTGAAATGAAAGCAGGCTAGGAAACCCCAGGTAACAGCTTCTTACCAAGACTTTTAAGACCATAGCCAGTGAAAGACCATCCATACCTTTTGTCCATTAAAAATTTCAGATTATAGGTTGGGGAGTCATTGGAAAAATAAAAACATATTCATGCCAATATTCTCATTACTACTTCAGTGACAGTAGAACTGCTCGCAGCAGATCATTTGGCAAGCATTAGGTTGCTAAGGACTGTGAGAATAAAAAGTTCACAGAAGACATCATCTCTGCAATAAAACTGTGTATAACCATTAACTGGCACTTTACTTTGAGCCTAAGTAGAACACAAATCTATGTGAAGTCATACTCTCCAAGGAGGCAGAACTGCTTGAGGTGCTACAACACCAAAATATGGATGAGTCCTATTTTGCATCCATTGCTTACCCACTCCTGAAACACTTATGGAGCGCTTGGTTTGTGGGTAGGGCATATAGGAAAACATCCAATGGCTGTCTATACAACAGTCTCAGCAATACTGGTCCTTGCTCAATTGAGCAAGCATGGACAGAGTTGCTGCATATGGCTAATTCAGCATTTTTTTTCTTTTTTTTTTTTTTTGGGAGGGGGTGTATGGGGGTTGGGATGACAAGGGCCTGATACTTGTTATGAAATTAAAATTCTTCACAGTGTACAGACTCTGTGGCCACTAGCGCTACATTATCTCATGAGATACTCACATCTATCTTCAGGCGTGCGAATGGAACCATAAAGATGTAGGCTGCCATCAGAACTAAAACATGGAAAAAGGTTTTAACTTGGAGCCTCTGTTATGTATAGAAGCAAAGTCCTGATCTCTTGGGCTCCCTCTGCTGGCAGTAACAACTGCCAATAGAGAATATTTAACTCTGTTCTATTAAAGGCAGTCCACTGAGCTGGGAACTAAGAGATCCACTGTTCAAGATCACCCAAAGGTCCTGCAGCCATAGAAGTACCCAAACCAAATTCACTGTAAGAGAGCTCCCCAAAGGGTAATCAAGAGCCAGTATTCTAAGGGAATGTATGCAGGCATTTTCAGAGTCCTCCATTTCCATGGGTATCAACTTGGTAACACTGTGTTTAGAGCAAAAATGTGCATCCATCATATCCAGATGCACCAGCTATGGGACAGTAGCAACCTCCACCACCTTTGAAATTATCATAATAATTAAACCTTAACATACCAGATGCTGGAATTTATGCCCCAGTGGCAATCTGCCATTCCATTCAGATCCAAGCAGCAGTGGAAGTAAACGAGTTTCTCTCAAGCAGGGACAACCTGCATGGTCCCTTCTAGGAGCTGAGTCTGGGCCTGTCCAAAGAATTCCATAGAGGCAGCTTGATTCTCTAAAAGAAGGTCTGTCTTGGCAAAGAGTTAAAAACTTTAAGTGACAGCTGACCAATAGCCAAAACAAACCTACAAAGACTTTTCGTAATAGTTCTCAAAGTCACACTGAACTGAAAAATGGAAATAGCTGGGTCATTCAGATCCATATGCCTGACATCTGGAAGCCTTCCTTAATCTCAGAGAGGAATGGCTCAGAAGCAGCAGAAGGAATCAGAGGACAACATACCATGATTAAACCTGTTGCAACTTCTGGGTGTCCTGCAAAGTTTGCCAAAGAGAATCTCATGACCAAAAATGAAAGCTCTAGGATGGTGTACATGAAATCTTTGAAGTAGAGACAGAATGACATCATCCTGCGCATATTAATTCCTGAGGCTGCTGCTCTTGCCATTATATAAATACAGTAGTAGAGCTCCAGAGCTTACAGGAAACAGCTCCCTGCAGGTGATGCTGGGAAAAGAGAGGCTGGCAAAGTGTCTGGTCTTAGTGTCAGACTCTGTTCTTTACATGTACATCAGCAAACTGATGAAAATCAAACATATGGGCTACTCCACTTGAATTTTGCTCAAAGTTGCAACCATCAAACACATACTGGTGAAACAGAAGGAGAACTCCACTGAAGCAGACCAAGCACAGACACAGAAACAGCTACTGGACAGGCAGTTTAGATAAGCTGTGATGCACTTGCCACAGTTGTCTAATCCAGTGTAGATGGCTACAAAACAAACAGGTTACCGGTGTAGTGGTGATATGAGCTTTAAAGAATCAAATAGCAAGGCCTCAATTCACCAATGGGGAGAACAATATAATGAACATAGTGGTAAAAATAGGTTGTGAAAGATTTGGAGAAGAAGGGATACATAGAGACTACACAATTTGGTTACTTTGCAGAGTAGATGGCACATAAAAGAGAGTGGTTAGAGAAAAAGGAAGGCATCAGACAAGTTAATGTAATGTATGAAATTAAGGAAGAAACACATCAAAGAAAAACGTTTAAGGGTGGCAGGTCAAATCTCAAATTCTTTGTTGAAATTAGAAACATTATTGATACATGATATTATGATTATAAGGTAAAAGAGAAAGGGATGTCCATGGTTACAATATCAATTGAAGAAATGTTATTACTATAGAGAATTGAATAATGTTTTACCTCATCGGCTTTCAACAGAATGTTAGTATAGGTTATGTATCTCAATGAAGATGACAAGTAGTATGTATTGGCTTAGAACATGCAGACAGTTGTCATTACTAAAAATAAGGTCCTAATGTACTTGATAAAGCTTGCATGTAAACTCCATTGTTTCTGTATTGCAAAGTCAATAAAAATACTTAAGCCTAAAAAAACTTCTTCTGCATGACTGGGTTAAACATTGCTTTGTTAAGTTAGGGCAACCTCGGTTTTTTTATGAGGATATAGTTAGGCAATGAGTTTAGCCCATAGTTTGTGTCTTTCGGCTTTTCCCGGTTAGGGGTCGCCACAGCGGAACTCCGGTCCGCTAATGATTGGCAGTAGAGTTTTACATGCTAGCTTGCCGGGCCTAACGCACAACCTTCAATGAAGGAATGCCCATTCACGCATGTCGACACACAGAAGACACTCTAACTGAGAATCGAACGGGCAACGTCTAACTGTGAGGCAACAACGCTACCCAGCACCCCCAGTAAGTGCCATAAATTGTGGTGGACTACTGCACAGTTTGGTACTCTGTGTAGGTTAACAGTGGGTAGTAGAGCAGTTGGATTCCTTGCTGGATTTGAAATGTTTCACATTTCATATAGAAACGCCAACTCCTTTGAATGCATATGGGATAGGAACAAATTGTAGATATGTTCATATTTATCATCTGCCCCATATCTCAGGATCAATCTTAAGATTCTTCAGTCTTGCATGTAGTCACTAAGAATGTCTGGGTTTGGATGACTTTAATGTTTGCATCAACAACGACACTAATAATCCTGCCATAGAATTCTTCCAGTTTATGGAGACAGTAGCTCTACTGATTTTATGCCCTCTGTTACCCATATTCTTTGAACCTGGTGATTCACCTTGGTGTGGCCATATTAAAATTGATGGTGAAACCACATTCATTTTCTAAGTGCCAGCTGAACCATTTTTTATTTCTTAGTGCGGTAAGGGCAACTTATAAGGCATAATCTAGACATTTTACCTGACTTTGTTCAGTTCCTAGCAGAGGATAGTCAGATGTTTTGGATCAAGTTTAAGTCCATATTAACTCTGTTTACTCTGTTCTAGATTAACTTTCTCCAAATGCATTTATGCACTGTTTGAGCATTAGTTCATGAATGTTGGTATGCTGAAAAGTCTGACAGTTTTATATACAACAGCAAAGGATGGAAAGCCTAGAAGTGAAGGTCATGTTACCTTGATGACAAATGTAAGCTTAAGGACAGACATACCTTCTCTCAGTTAGATGTTTTTCACAATAAGGGATTTCTTTCTCCTTAGCGGTCTCTCTAGCAGTCAGTCAAACTGTTCTGTTCTGGATCAATGACAGGCTGTGGAATCCTGCCTATCTTATGAACTAAAAGGTTGTTTCATTAACACAATATGAGGAAGTTGCTAATTTTTCATGATAACATTGTTTAGGCTCGTTTGTAGGGCATGGTGATGATCCATTTCAAGAGACATATATTAATTACTGGATATAGTTCACTGCTTTAGACTACAGAACACACTGCTGCTGATGTCTGTTAGACCTACATAAAGTCAACTAAACTCCTGTCCAAAAAAGCTATTTTATCATGACTAAGTCACTGAATCCATTATCTTCTGAATCATGGCATCAGATCTGAGATTTGGGTGTTAGCTATCTACATTAAAGGAGATTGTTTTTAATCATTTCTAGTAGAACTCATGATTGAGGTCTCAAAACTTTAGATATTATTGACCTGTCTCAGAACTTGCCTTTATAGGAAAGTTGTTTGTTTGAGAAAGCAAAAATGATTTATTTATTTATTTGCTTGATGTTTCCATTTTGTTAACCAGGTAAGTAAATTGGTTGGCATGCATTTTTCAGCCATGATCCAGACGACTAGCATAAAACAAATCATGGCAAACATCAAGTAACAGTTCTGAACACATGTACCAAAGATATATCAAAGAACAACTGATAAATTACAGAGTTTGCATATATAACATCATATTTGCATAAGTAAACAATGTATTTACAGAAATCACTGAGACACTTTAATTCTTCAGTATGTAATTAACAGTAGCCTTGCTTTTTCTGTTAGTGTCAGATAGAGGTATGTCCAGTTTTTATTGTAGTTGCTACCCTAAATATGCACCTATTAAGATACTAACTTTCTTGCGACAATAGATCAAAAGTGTTATTACATCTTGGTTTTAGTTCTTCTTATGCTAATATAGGTCATAGAATCTGGGTTAAGAGACTTTGAACTTATTGCGGACTTACCCGTTTAGTTTTCAAGCTAATTGCATCCTAACTCTTGGAACAGTATCATTCAGTTGTTTGTATTATCTGCTGATGTGTGTGCCAGCATAATTTTCTGTCTTAACCTTCAACTTGACAACTTTATTTTTCATACTATATCTGTCATCTAGTGAAGTAATTTAATTCAATGTCTCACAAGTGCTTCACAATTCTGCCTGGCATTTATCAATTAACAGGTGAATTCTGGAAGTATATTAAACTCTTCCAGTCCATGTAAATTGATGACAGTGTTTTCACTGTTGTGATCTTTTTCATAGGACACAACTCAAAGCTTTAGATCATACTTCCAAAAAAAGCATCCCATCCCCTATTTTTATTCTCAGCCCCATGATTTTTCATTTACTAGGAGCACATACTTTCCTGTATCACCTGTGTAGCCCTTCTTTATGACATGATGTGATATACATAAGTTTAATAGGCTCCAGTAAGTTTAATGACAAATGATGTTACACAAGCAGTAATATCCAACAGGGTGTATGTTAATTTGTACTTAACGCCTGCCCAGGGGTGGTATGAGTCCCGATGCTGCAGGGGGAGGGCATCTATACCCCTATAACGGTGTTGATTACACATTAACACACACCCTGTCGGGCATTATTGTGCTTAGAAAATTGACTACTAGTGAATATATTTAAAAAAATATCAAATTCAATTACGTTTTTTACAATTTTGTTTAAATTAATTTTTATAATACTTTTGACATATAATAGTCCCTTATTTTATTATTTATTTATAGAACTGCATTGTTGCAATACATTTCTTTTCTATTAATAATGTTTTAGCGGCACATTCTAAATTATGAAAACTATAATATTTTAATGAGAACAATTACAGCTATATGTTTAGTAATGTAGTGTTCATTTGTCATTGTTTTCTGTAACATAAAATGTTATAGGTGCATTGAATATGCATGTTGTTGGTTTAAAATAAGTTGCTTCTGATTTCAGATTTTTGGTGTTTACTTGATTGTTGGTTGTTTTGATGGTTGTTTTTTGTTCCTGTAGTGTTGTTTCTTAAGTCGATGACAGCATGTGGCTCCATTGTTGTCTGTTTTCATTTGTTGGTGCCCAGTAGTTTATAAGGCATGCTTTTGACTTGTATCCAGTTATTGATGTTATTTCTCTTGGGCATAATCATGCTTCTGCAAGGACTTGCATAGCAGTAGCTCTTACACTATGGTTGGTATATCTTCTGGAAAGATTTGCTATGTTGCTTATCCGTGGCATCATGTTTTCTAGGTACTTTTTTCCCATAGGTTCTCTGGTGTACCAGCATGTATAAAGAAGAGGATAATGCTCTGGTATTTTCTTTGCATGTAAGAATATTGCTGGTAGGTTTTCTGTTAATGTTGTGATGTATTTCTGATGTGATGCTACTGTTGTTTATTACTTTCAGTTGGATTTTTGTGTTTTTTAGTTTCTACGTTCATTGTTAGTGTCAAGCATTTTGCTCCTGTGGAATCTGATAGTATTGTGAAGCATTCTGGTTTCAGCTATCTTTGTCCTTCTCTACCTTTTCATGCCATGTAGAGCTATAAATCAAACCAGACCTTTGTGACAAGACATTGAGGTGTGTTTGGTGACAGTGCTTTGCAGTGTCTTATTTTTTTCATGTCTTGTTTTGAATTTGCAGGATGATGACTTGCATTGCCTTGATTTTCTTTTCTTAGTTTTTTTTTTATCATGGAGTGCAGTATATTGTTTGCTGTTTTGAATAATGGAACTGTTAAAATGTTTATCTCTCTGTCAAGGCTCTGTTTAACCCAGTTCTTAATGATATATAGCTCTGCACTGAATATTGTTTGACTTTGGTTGCTCTTACTGCAGCGTAAAAGAGTTTTCTGCATTCAGCATTTTTTTTTGTATGATGTCAGTTTGTGAGTTTATTTCTATGTTTTTGTGTTGAGCCAATTTGTCATATGTAGATACTGCCCATTTGGGGTTTTTGTGAGTATTTTCTTCTTTACTATAGTGTTCAATTTATTTTATTTCTACATCCGATACTGTTCAGACTCTGTTATTAGATGTAGTGTTAGAAGAATTTGATGAAGTAGATTGTCGATTGCGTTCATTTTCATGTTCTTGAGTTGCCAGTATTTGAGGTTGTGGCTTACTTCTTACCTCTGTTTCGTTTGCTGTTGTTTCTTATGTTTCTTCTGTGTTTTCTGTATTTTTTTTTTTTTTTTTGCATTTTTCTGTTTAATTCGGAGATAGTGGTACTGTTTATATTTTCCGTAGTTGATCCTTTTTGTGTTTCGTTATAACCTCCATTGTCTGTACTATAGGTTCTTCCTTCTTGGTTTTCCTCTGTGCAGACTGTATATATTATTTTATTTCCTTTCGTATTAATAACTTCTAGGAGATTATTTAAGTAAGTTGAGTATAATAGCTGAAATGATATACCAAATGGGCATGACAGGTTTTTCTTTTCCTAGTTTTGTTTATTTTTTTTCTGTCACGATTTTCTTCTGTTATAGCTGGTCTGATTTGTGTTGCTAGGTTATGAAGTCATGTGAACATCCATTTTGTTTGGCTGCTTAATATTATATATCTATATATATATATATATATATATATACACATATAAATATATGTACATAGAGATTAATGGCATTTTCTTGGATGGTATTTTCAAAGGTATTTGTTGTTGTAAGTTGTAGCCAGTAGGTGTCATTGTCTATATTTCTTTACATTGTTTGAATTGGGTTTGCTCTGTGTTAACCTGCATACTTATCATTTGGGAAGATTGTTGTGGTTGCTTAGGTGCTATTGCTATTTAAGGTTAGTTTTCACTATATTATTGAGGGGCAAAGCTTCTGAAGTAGGTATAAACTTTTAAGTATTTCTTTTATAGTCTTAGAAAGTTGTTTGATTTAGCTTATTTTTCAGAAGGATGAATTTTTTTGTTTGTTTTATTTTTTTCTTCATTTCTCAATGATTTAGTAAAACCAGTGAATTATTTTGGGAGCAGCTATGTTTTATTTATTTATTTATTTATGAGACTGTCTTTTAAAAATGTAATCAGTTTAGTAGTATTGGTCTACGTTTTTCAAGTTTTGTCGGTGTTTCGTTTTGAAGGTGTATATGGTTGCTGACATGTACCAGTGCTTGTTATGTTTGACTTATTTGTTTATTTTAAAGAGTTTGAATTAACACTTTAAGCGAAAAAAAAAAAGAAAGGCGACTGTTTTTTTTACTGCGAGTTTCACGATGGTTTAATATGTTGTCATGAAGTATCGCACTTGTTTTTGAGTGGGCATTACTTGTTTATTAATACCCTGATGGATAACAATCATTCTCTAATACAGTTTAATGTTTGACAATTCCATTTTCTAATTCTGAATAATAGGAACTTCAGAATGCTTTATGGTGTCTGTTATTACTATAATATGTGCTCATGGTTTCTGGACCATGCTTTCCCTGCTAAAGTGGCGAAGAAAAGTAAGAAACAATACCACAGCATGCTACCTCTGCTGTTACCTAACCGTTATAAGTAGATCGGTATGGTAGCACAGTGGATAGCATTGTCACTAAACAGCAAGAGGTTCTCCTGTTTAACTCTCAGCTGGGGTGCTTCATTTGTGGAGTCGTTGTGTCATCCCTGTGTTTGTGTGTGCTTTCGCTAGGTACTGTGGTTTCCTCACAAAGGCATGCAGTAGGCTAAGTAGCAACTCTAAATTCTTCAGTGTGTGTGTAAAGTAGGGGGAATAAAACAACCTGGCAAAGTAATTATGTTTCCTTTCTGCCTAGTAAACTGTGTGGAAAATGGCAGCTGTTCATGGGGTCTGTAGAAGAGTTGGAAGTGACTCACAAATATGAAAGCAGTGGAAATGTTATATGCAGCTATGTATATAAACATATTGCTAGCGATTAATCTTTTATTTACTTACTTATGTATTCACTAGACATAAATGTCTTTCAAGTGGTGATCATTGGCTAAGTAACTTGGTTTGACTTATACAGGCGAGCAGAGGTAGAGAATCAGGAACATGGGATCAAAGACAGGACAACAGGATTAAAAACATTTTTTAACCCACTGCCTTAATCCTCTAAAAATGCCATAATTTGCGTCAGCCAGTTTTATTGCTGTGCTTCTATGCTGAAGCACATGTACACTTATTTATACTTGAGCAGCTGGCATGTCAGCATATGTTGTTCTTATTATCAGTGAATACTCAGGGAGAAAAAATCCACAATGAAAGTTTCATACAGAAACAATTACAGAAGCAGAAGAGGTCTTTACATCCTAAAAAGATATGTAAACATGCTACAATTATAAAGGGATTATTCATCTGCTTAAAAGGACATGTGCATAGCCATCAGTCAGAGAGTAAAAGTATAAACATTATGTACAAAGATGTGCCAACAAAGGTATATATTCAAATTCAGATAACAAATATATAGAGTGATATAATTATGGCATCTTTACATCTTAATGCAGTATCCCAGAGATATTTTTTATATTTACAGTATGTCTATTTAAGTTACGAGATCTAATAAGTTAATATGACTATCACTATATAATCTAGTGGTTAAGTTATTTTCAGATATTGAAATATATGTCAGTTCATTAAATATAAAAAATGTTCACTATTGTCATAAGCAGTATCAGGCATGACTAAAAAAATGGGAAATAATTGCATAATTGAAAAACAGAGGTTAAATCTACATGCTGAAAAAAATAGCTGAAGTAATAGTACTTAATAGCATTTAGGAAAACTGCTATATCTGTGTCAAACGTAATTTAGAGCATAAGCATAGATCATATTTATTACATTATTTCTGCTAAAACTGATAATGTGTCACAGCAAAAGGAGACTAATACTGAGAAGTAAAAGAGAACAGTGATGGTATAAATGTCAATAGCTTTATTTATCTATTACATTTCAGTATCAGAAGAAAAAAACAGTTATTTGTATTCATACAGAAACATTTTTACAGTTTAAAGACAGATATTGCTGTAAACAATGAACATCATTCATTTACTCGCTGATAAATGTTGTATCCAATGTATGGTGACACAGAAACCTGAGCCAATCCCAGTACTGAGCAGACAAGACATGGAAAGTAATCAATGATGATATGTCAGTCGATCAGAGGACATGTATACCGACCCCCTCTTAAGCTATACGTTCACCTAGAGAGAGATTGGGAGATCACACATTCACATATGGCATATTTGGGGCATGTAAGAGAAAAGGGAGTTATACAATAAAGTATTGGTCAAACACAGGGAGAACATGTTGGATCACCAAACAAGGCAACTAGCTAGCAAATGCACAAAAGAAAAAAAGAAACAATTAAACAGTGAGTTTAATCTGAAAAGAGGTAGTCATCCCTACTTTATTTCTTTATTTAAATAGAAGGAGAACTAGAATAACTAAACTGGTAGTAGTTCCAGTAGAAGTCATTCATAAACATAGCCAACAGAATGCTGAAAGATAATATGGCATGTCAGTTAGACAAACATATATGTGTGTGTGTGTGTGTGTGTGTGTGTGTGTGTGTGTGTGTGTGTGTGTGTGTGTGTATGGATAAAACATACAGAAGTAAATATATTCACACAGACACACACAAACATACACATGCATATTTTTCCTGCAGAAAAAAGTTATACTGTCTTAAATGAACACTCTTGCTGAGACAAAATGGTTAGATTTAAACACTGGTCTAAAAGAAAGGGGTAGAATCCAAACAGCTTTGTTATATACAGAGTTGGAAGCTTGCCACAAAAGGGCAGTGGTAAATAAATTGCTGCCAATGATAGTTTGCCCCAGGACACCTCTCTAGACTATCAGTAAGTATAGTGACCTTTATTGAAAGTGGGCATGCTGTTCATCCTTTAAACAGCATAAAGAATTGTCCCTCTTTGTGAACCCTGGACTGGTACATATATAAGTTTGCCTGCATTTTTTTATTATTCTTCGGCTGAATAATCTTTCAAGGTAACATAAATTATAGTTCAAGTGTCAGAAAATAGCTATACCGTTCCACTTGATAGTCAGTGTTTTCTGATGTTATCTGCTTAAAAATCAATATTTATTTTAAGTTTCTCTGGTTGAGAGTCAGTGTATTTTATAACTTTACTTTCATATTTTATATATGTAAAGTATTTTTATTTAATTAGAAAAACTTGTGACTCACTGTTTATTTATTATTACAGTGGTGATTATACACAACAGGTAAAATGCAGTTGCTAGCATCCCCTGTTTTAGAAGAGAATTGCTTATCATATTTACTTTCATTAATTTCTTTAAACTCATTTTAAGATTTTCAATATAAATTTATATAAATAAATTATAAATAAACTTATAAATTTATATTGGTCTGGCTGGTGGCAAAGAATTGCTGTAAAGGCAAAAATGGGCTGTAGCACTGTAAGGTATTAATGGTCTCTCCTGAAAATGACTGTGTGTGTGTGTGTGTGTGTGTGTGTGTGTGTGTGTGTGTGTGTGTGTGTGTGTGTGTGTGTGTGTGTGTGTGTCTGTATGTATGTAGAAGGTTTTCCTGAACATTGTAAAGCATTAGATTCAGAGTTAGATGAGTTAAATCCTGGTGAAATATACACACGAGCGAAGACCTCACTTTCTATTTGTCAGTTTGAGTCTGTAGTGTGTAAACAGTTAGAATTAGAATATTACAAATTTAGGAAAGGTCATAGGTCATTTAACTTGAAGAAAAATGAATGGTTGGCTTTACAGGAATTACAGGCCTGTAGTAGCAGGTATGTATTTACTCAAGCTGACAAGGCTGGGAATTGGGTAGTGATGTCAAGAGACAAATACAATAGCATTGCTAAGGTTTTGTTAGATGATATTGCAACATACAATAAGGTGGATACAAACCCAGTTTCTGCTTTCAACATCGAGCTGTTGGAACTTTTGGAAAGATGGGAAAGGTTCTGTTTTTTCTCCAATTTGGATTTTTAGAAAGTTACTTGTTAAAACCCCCAGGGATGCAATATTTTTTCTAATTCCTAAAATCCACAAGTGCCTAAATAATCCCCCTGGAAGACCTAAAGTTTCAGGTAAAGGGTCTTATTTACAGAATCTGGTCATTTTTTTCAGATTATCATCTTAAGGGGATTTTCCTTATTATGTCCCACATTTAAAATAATAAGGATTTATGTGATGTGGTGGGGGGAATGGGATGGCATGAGAATGTTTTTGGGTCAGTGTGGGTGTTAGATCTTTATATAGTAGCATTAAAAACTCCTGGGGTTTGGAAGCAATAAATAGAATGATGGGGGAGTGCCCACGGTCGTCGTATTTGTTGCAATTGTTAGAATTGTCTCTTACCCATAATTGTTTCAAGTTCAACAAGCAATATTATGTGCAGAAAGAGGGGATGGCAATGGGGGCATCCTATGCCCCTTCTTATGCCATAATTTTTATGAACCATTTTGAAAATCTTTATATTTACAACACAGAGTTTTTTTGTACAGCATGTAGTCATTTTTAAGAGATATGTAGATGATTTGGTTTTCAACTGTAAAGGTGAGATTGGTGAATTCTTGGGGTTCATGAACAATTTGAATAAGAACATGTTTGGTTTGCAGTTCACCTGTAAAACTGATAGAAATGTTATGCAGTTTTTAGATTTGGAATTTTTTTTATTTCTAAAGGGAATTTTGTTCAGTATAAGTAATCTGTTAAAGAAACTGCATTTAACAATGTTTTATCAGCAGATAGCATGTCTCCCCCACATTTATTGGCTTTTTTACCCTATGGGGGAATACAAGTGGGCTTATGACAATACTTTTAATAAATTTAACATATGTCGTAAATTTTCTAAAGTTCGTGAGAAGCTTTTGGATAGAGGATACAAAGTTGATGTTTTAAGCAAAGCTGAACATAGGTTTGGTGGCATCAGATGAGGGCACATTCTTTTTGTGGTGGCAGTAAGGAGAGTCCGGTCACTGGATTCAGAGGGATACCTGATAGGGTTGGGGATAGTTAGATTTTTTTTTTGTAACAAAGTATTCCCCACTTTCATATACATTAAGGAAGATTTTTGGAGAGAGTTTGGCCTTTGGTACATGAGGACCCAGCCCTTATGAATATATTTACAGATAGGATAACTTTTTCCTATAGTAGATTTTTCAATTTGAAGGCACTTCTAAATATGGAGAAACAAAAAGGTGAAGGGCGATTGGGCTGTTATCCTTGTGGTAGATGCATAATATGCACCAAGGCCAGAAATTTAGAGGGGACTCTCATTAACAATCAAAGATACAAGACCATGGATAATTTCAACTGCAGGTCATGTGGAGTGGTTTATATTATAGGATGTGGATATATACCCACTAGATGCTATATTGGCCAAACTCAAAGGATGGCCAAGGTACGTATCATGGAACATCTTGCTGACATTCGGAATGTTAAGTTGGAGAATCCAGTGGCAAGTCACTTTCATGACTGCCATGGGGAATATGATAGTACCTTATTTTTCAGTGTTCTCACCAGACCTAACTATACTGGGGGAATAGATTTTCTTAGTAAACTATCTCAGTTGGAATCCAAGTTTATTATTAATTTCGGCACTTTGAGGCCAAAACGTTTAAATCAGGAGGTTAATATCTGTGTTTTGTGAGTAGTGCAGTTTATTTTTAAAGTTGTGGGAATTCTATTTGTTTTTGTAATAGATCAGTATAACAATGGGCATCGCTATTTAAGGATATGGGTGTTTAGGGACATAATGTTACATTATATTATATTACATTGTGAAATAGCAGAATAAAAAATATAAGTTTGATTTAGTTAAATGTATTTTGTAAGTTTTATGTGATACCAATAATGTAAATGAATAGGGTGAGTGTAATGAGAGTACACATTTTTGTGGGAACAGTGAATCAGTGTAGTTCCTGATCATTTAAAGTGTGAATTTATTAATTATTTAATTGAATGTTTAATTGAACAGTTGATCAGGATGATTTAAAAGGGGAGGTGTATGATGTTTTAACTTATTCCCTTGAAGGCCATTGGCCGAGGTACCAGGAAGCACTATTAAAATATCATTGTATCGTTCCTGCATAGTTTTTTGATTTTTTTTCCAGTGCTTTTTCACTCGTATGTATATTTTTGATTATATATTTTTTTTCACTGTATTTTTTTAAAGCCTGGTGAGCCAGTCATTATAATGACAAACTTCAGCTGTACAGTGTGAATCCTATTGGTTGTTAGGGCTCTGAAGTGTAATCAAAAGACTGTAGATACGCCTGTCTACACACACATCTACTTCCTTATCAAAGGTGTGACAGAAAAACTTACAGGCCTTAAATATGCAAAAAAATACAGTGGAATTTCCACAACAAGCATTGAATTATTAAACCTGCTGCCACATAGTGCTGTGATTTTGCAGGACAGTAAGTATTTGCACTCTACCCCGATGTAAGGGGAACTGTGTATTCACTACTGCTTCTAATTACATAATCTAGTTCTGAGGTTGTTATACAGGACATTAGAGAGAATAATCCAAAGCACCACAACCATAGACTTAGTATTTACTCTGTAAACTTATGCAATCCTGCGGATTGCAATTATATATTCCTGGATTACAAAAAAAACACCTGCACACAGCGGCACAATTTTATAGAGTATGTGTATCTGCATGTGCGTCTATAGTTCTCTATCCAAATTATACATGGGTATTATATATGAGTATATAGGGATATTGCATCTTGTGTTGAAGAAATATTTAGTTGTGGAAGTTTTTAATGTTAAAAATGTTGGGGGTACAGTTTTATTTTCCAGATACACAGGGAATAGATCTTCTCATGTTAAACTAGAATTTTAAAGTTGTAGTTGTTTTTAATTTGCTTTGTATTTTTATAGTTAATAGAGTTATTGTATCAATTGTAAATGCACTGTTTACATTAGTGATCATTAGGTTTATATTTATTTTATTTTACATTTGTTGACCAGGCTAGTCTAACTGGATATATGTCCATTTTCAGTAGAGGCCCGGGGAGAAAAGCTCCAAGCATGAACAATAACAAAGTTAAAAATATATAACAAAAGACATGTATAATAACAGTACAGAGCTAACATTGGTTAAAAAGAAAAATATACTATTAAAAATATTGACTATAGACATTATGCTAAAAGTTAAACTAAATAAAAAAACAAGTATACTAAACACAAACTGGGTATGGGCAAAAAGAATAAAGTTCTTATATTTTATCCTATTACTTTGAGAAAAAAAAAAGAGAAGTAACTAGATTTGGAGGCGTAGGTTAGGCGAGAGGGAAGGGAGTATGAGCAGGAGGGTAAAAATAATATATATGTCTTTCAACTAAAATGGCATGATAGTTTATGTTTTATTCGAGTGTATTAATGAGGACTAGTGATACACTCATATATATATATATATATATATATATATATATATATATATATATATATGGATGTATGTCAATATATTGAAAAGTCAAACATCAAAAGGCATCTGATTGAACATAACTTGTCAATCAACAGACTATCAAAAATCCACAAAAAAAAAAAAAAACATTGTTTCTGCAGGAGGGCAAGCCTCCTGTGACCCCCAACCTTTTGCTAACTATATATACTAACTTCAGTATAGCATTACAGTGAAGAAGGTGCCAGTACATTCTATCAGCTGATTTTCAATCATCTGTACCAGCATTTTTTCACATTTGATGAGTTGTTTGTAATCTATATATATATATATATATATATATATATATATATATACGGAGAGAGAGAGATACACACACATATACACACATACAGACACACACTCACACAAATGTATTGCACCCCCCCCACACACACACACACACACACACACACACACACTCTTCAAGTGTGTGTGTGTGTGTGTGTGTGTGTGTGTGTGTGTGTGTGTGTGTGTGTGTGCATTTGTAAAATGTGTTTATTATATTTACCAAAATGCTGTGTCAGTCAATCTCACATTATTAAATGCAAGCAGAAAGATCCAGTACAATGACTCACTTGTCTCATGAGGCACATAACAGTGAAGTGAATGGAATGTTAATTGCAATGCTAAGGGAAAATACAGTGCATGGAATGTATCTTCTTGGTGTTAAGTGTTACCAATAGCTTAAAATGTCAAGAAATATATTTCACATATAAAACTGCTCACAGCTTTGTAGAAATAATGTACTAAAGCATTTGAGAAATTCCCTATATATCAAAAGTGTCCAAGAAGTAATTTATTTCTGGTTTCAAAACTAGGCCCAATTTATCAAATGATTGAACCAAAAGTTCCAGCTTTCTTCTCAGTGTATTTTTCAACAAATGACTACATCTGAATTTGGAGTTGCATGGTTCACTCAGCAAATAAATAATAACTGTATGGATGCTGATATATTCAGCTCATTTCTTTGAAAGCACATGTCTTCATTACCATTATGTAGCAGAAGAAAATGAAGTAAACTATTTCAAGCTATATGTCTGAATTAAAAATAAAAATAAACACTTTTATTTCATTCTTTTAAAAAGAACTGAAAGGAAAATAAATTATATGAATTAATGTGAACATTGTACAGAGAGCTACAGACAAGTCAGTTTCAATGGTGAATATTAAATGACTGATGGGCAAAAATTTATGGTATGACTACATTTGATTCTAGAATTTAAGGAACTGAACTGAAACATCTAGTACCATGTGATATTTGGCTTATTACTTGTAGCTATGCTAGCCATTACAAAATGTATTCCCCATTCTCAGTATACCAAGATATTTAATTAATTATAACTGACTCTTTCCTCCCCTATATTGTCAGAGGAAGGAGGCATCTTGCTTTTGTCATTGGAAATCTGATGCCCACAGTGAACTGACTTACGAAGATTTTGTTGCTCAACTGAAAGGGAATGTCCTTATGAATTTAGGACATAATGCATCAAGTGGATCAACAATGACTCTATTTATTTAACTGGGGTAGTCCAAAATTGGATAAAAACATATATTTTTTGGCAGATGCCTCAGGAAAAATATGTACAAGCTCTCTCTCTCTATATATATATATATATATATATATATATATATATATATATATATATATATATATATATAGAGAGAGAGAGAGAGAGAGAGGAACATGACATGAAGGATATTACAAAGTACAGTCCAAGTAGTTATATTTAGTAAGCAAAATGAAACAAACTACATACATATAAGATTTACAGAGTAAAGTAAGATACAGATATTTACAAAATGTACAATTGAATTCAATGCAAAAAAAGGAGAAGGAAGATGAAACAGGAGTGTAATGGTAGTTAAAGGATATTAATACAGAAAGAGTTGTAGATGGAAAACAGACATAAGTAAAATATTCAGTTTTGTATTAAAATGACTAATGAATGCATGGGCTGCTTTCTTAAAATCATTACAGGAATATAATATTTTTTTTACTTTGCATTACTTTTAAGTATCCTAGGCAAGGCAGCAGGTATCAAAAGAAATATTGTTTTAATTGTATGCATGTATATGCAGTACATTTGGCAGGCATGTTAGGTAGAATGTTACAGTGTTTGAATGACAAAGGCATCAAAGTAAGGGTTTTAATGCTGTTGTGTTTGTGGTAGTGTAGTGTAATTATTATTTTACATTACATTACTTAAGGAATTGTTTGTGTAGAGAGCAGGTGTTACATAAGCAATAGAGTAGTAATGTGATTATTAAATGTTGCAACTATGCATATGTGCAAAATTTATGTATTTTGGTGATTGGACCTTTTTTTTTCTCTCCATTGTGCAATATTGTAGTTCTTGTATATGAATTGCAGTGGTTTGTAGGTTGCAGTTTGACTACAACAAAAGAAAAAAATCCATTGTACTGTTTTTTTATTTTGTAAGTGTTAACTCTTGTATGGGTGTTAGATAATTGTTGTATGGTAATTGTTATGCTTTATGTCTGTAGTACAGATATTTAAGTTTGTGGATGTTTGGTTTGTTGTGTTGGGTGAATTTATTGCGTGATTTGGTGGCTATGTTTTCAATAATGTTCTTGTGTGTGGGAATGTGTGGCTTTCAATGAGTATCTTTTATAGACTTTTCTTTCAGTTCTGCTTTCTTTCAGTGAAATTGCCATGAATATCTATTTACAAATCTATCTCTATATATAAGCACACATACACATGTGCTCGCATACACACACACACACTAACACACATGCACACACACACACACACACACACACACACCCACACACACCCACACACACCCACACACACCCACACACACAAACGTGAGTGCATGTGTTTGTTTTTCCGTATTGGTTCACAGTGAGAAAGAAAGAGAGAGAGAGAGAAAAAGAGATTTTTCCTCAAATTCCTAATTTATCTGCGTAAAAGATGATTTGGCAGAGCACGTCCAGAAATAGCAACTGGAAATACAAAGGTGCAGCTGCTACTTTCATAAAAATTTTACTACGTCTTTACACCAAAAACACAGCTGTTAGATGAAGGAGACTTTTTGCTTTTGCCACTGGATATCTGATGGCCACAGAGATCTGATTTATAAAGTATTATTGCTTGCCTGAAAAAGGATTTGTCTTATAAGTCTAGGACGTAATGCATCCAGACTATCCCTCTGATTATGCAAAAAGCTCACAGACAAATATTTATGGTTCATTCTAATGCACTCTTTTATGCCTACAGTTTGCAACCTTGGTTGAAATGGTTAAGTCAAAATCCTGATAGTATGTTGTGTGTGTGTATGTGCGTGTGTGTGTATGTGCGCGCGCGCGTGTGTGTGTGTGTGTGTGTGTGTGTGTATGTGTGTCTGTCTGTGTGCGTCTGTGTGTGTATGTGTGTGTATTTAAGCAAGCCACTAGCTGGTTGACAGCATGAATAAATCAAACAATGCTTTTCTAACCGTGCTATGACCATAAATACATTATGTAGCAAGGTTGCTTGTGCACTCTAGAATTTAAAATATGCATTTAGACATGACAGAATGCAATGTGGAAAAAAGATAAAGAATGTACTTTATTTATTATGAGTTTAAAGTCTGTTTAATTTTGTATATAGTGATTAATATCTCTGCAAAAGAAGGCTTTAGCCAGAATGATACAGCCAATCGTACAATCAAGACTTATTTATGTTAACTTTTTTGAACAATGACAGGTAATGCCTGTATATTAGTCAGTTCATAAAGCAGAGAAAAGTAACCCTGCTTCCGATCCATACCTACATATAAAAAATATGTATCTTTAAATATATAATATATATATATATGGGAGGGTGGCCTATATATATATATATATATATATATAAACACATACATATATATATATATATAGCTGCTATATATATGGCTCACAAGGGCATATATATATAGTATATATATATATATATATATATATATATATATATATATATACTTTTTTCCCAACTGCAATGTGGTCTTAGAGTTGATATATATATATATATATATATATATATATATATATATATATATATATACGTGTGTGTGTATATATATATATATATATATATACATTTTTTCTTCAGAACTGACAGATGCAGAAGAATTGGATTAGGCAGCTACTTTAATCAGTTTTAGAAGTGACCGCAAGCATTTCAATAAATTCAAAGACAGCAAATTCTGCAAAATATGTGTGTGACTCAAGGTCTGAAGCAGATAACTTTTTTGTGAATATTTCATTGCACCACCTTATAACCTGTAAGAGCCTAGCTGTATATAAAGAGTATATTCCTGCTTCCCTCTGGAGTGTAAAGGTATCGCTTGTATAACTTAACAGATGTTTGTTACCTGGCTATGATGTTTGTTACCTGGCTATGTATTCTATAGTGTGCAGTTTTTGAATCAAGAGAATGTGTGCATTATTTAATCCAAAGTTTGCTGAAGTTGTAATGCAGTTATAGTAAGTACACTGACAAACTGTCAAACTGTGGTTTAACAAATGTTGTGGAGGTCTTCTGAGTGCTATTCATTCATTCATTGTAAACATCTTTGTTACTATACTGCAATAACATATTTAAACATGCACCCAGGGCAGAATTCAAAAATGTCTTGTGTGATGGGGGCCAACTCAAGCTTACTGTTACCTGAGTCGTTATCTTCATGATTGCCAAATGTGGAAACAGCACTCTTAAGCTAATAGAACTATTTAACAGAACTATTAAAGGTTCTATTTAGCATGCAAGCACTGAAATCAATACTGAAGTTGAGCTTACTACGTCTTGCCATTTGATTTTCGAGTGTGATCGGGTTTGTAGGTTGCCCACGTTATATTCTTGCCATTTGCTTTTCAAGTGTGATCGGGTTTGTAGGTTGCCCACGTTATATTGCATACTGTTTGCTGATGAATGCATGTTTTTGCATGATTACCCTTTATATTGCATACTGATTGCTGATGAATGCATGTTTTTGCATGATTACCCTTTATATTGCATACTGTTTGCTGATGAATGCATGTTTTTGCATGATTACCCTTTATATTGCATACTGATTGCTGATGAATGCATGTTTTTGCATGATTACCCTTTTGCTGATGAATGCATGTTTTTGCATGATTACCCTTTATATTGCATACTGTTTGCTGATGA
>NC_056742.1:217027808-217085308 GCF_019279795.1 Protopterus annectens | reverse complement strand
TAGATACTGCAGAGCAAATCCCAAATGTAATTTCCCCAGTACCTCTATACAATGTTTTCTATTTTATAAATAAAAATAAATAACATGGTTAAGTAATAACACATAAATGCTCACAATAATAACCAATGCAAAGGGAGCTCCAAATTTAGTCATGCTGGTTATTTGCCAAAACAAGCTTCTATTATAGTTAAAGCACACCACTTATCATTGCCTCTTAACCTAGTATTCTGAGGCCAAATCTAAAAACTTGAACTTTTCAAACATTCTCTTGTGGCATTCGTAAGCATTTTCTACTATGAAAATAGCCACTTTATTATTCCTAGCCTTTTTCATGCTCTAACATACTGATTTTCACTTTTAGTTTGAGCAATGTACCATCTCTCACAGTAACTACAGCATTTTATTCCAATACACCGTCCAATTACTTTTAAGCAACAACATTTGCCCCTTTATTATAAGTGCTGTCCATGTTTACTTAAATGGACTGCAGTCAGTGCAATTAACATACCGACTCTAGTACTTTTTTGTGTCTTTTGGCTTTTCCCGGTTAGGGGTCGCCACAGTGGAACTCCGGTCAGCTAATGATTGGTAGTGGATTTTTACGTACTGGGTTACCAGCCCTGATGCACAACCTTCAATGAAGGCATGCCCCATACACGTATGCCTCCACACAGAAGATGCTCTAGCTGTGAATCGAACGGGACAACGTCTTGCTATGAGGCGGCAACTCTACCGCAGCACCACCACCGCAGTATACCCACTCTAGTACTAATTTCTTTAAATCTAACAAGGATTTTATAAGATGAAAATTCTCCCAAATTTAAAGGTGAATAATATGAAAGATCTGGCCACTTTAGTATCAAATGCTTTAGTAACCTGCCAGAAGCTAATATTTTCCAATTCTTCTTAATATTGTAGGAAGAAATATCCAGGGAATTGTTATGGCTAACCTTGTATAGGCCCTAGGGCCAATAGCCTAGTACCAACATATGAACCTATAAATGTTAGAGGGAAACTAAGTAAACTTGAAAACACAATATGTTTTGAAAGTTTATTTTTTCTTATGCTTTGTATAGGACTGGTTCTATTTAGTCTATATACACTTTCACCTGCTACTTGATTACAAGGTCTTATCAATGTAATGTAGTGATAGCCTCTCTATTTCAAACTTGGGCCAGATTCATTACTGTCTATACTAAGTGTACACTATTTTGAGTGAACAGGCAACGCAAACAAAAATTTATCCCCTACGTATTGTTATTTAAATCTTGTGAAAGGGTAATTGCTTCAGACCCATCCCCACTTCAAAGAAGTAAATCATCTGCATAGCTACATAAATAATTACATCATTCCTCAGATTCATACATGCAATTTATTTTGAAAGCTGACATAAAAATATTTACATAAGAATATGCAAATGTAACTCACATTGCTGCTCATTGTGTCTGCAAGAAGCATGTAGCCTCAAACTTAAGAACATTATGTGCAAGATTTCCAAGATGCAAGTCAAAAATAATATATATTTATATTACAATAGTATGTACCATGCCTTTTTAAAGAACAATATAATAATGTAACACATTGTCCTGGCAAGATTGCTAACAGAAATTTTGAATAGTTTTCCGTCATCTAAAGAGAAGAGTAGCCCTAAACCTAGACTTGTAACAATAAGGGAAGGCATTTTAAAGATTTTTTTCATATAAAATTGAGTATAGTGACAATAACAAGCTTAAGAGACCAAAAGGCACTTTTATGTGTTGTGATTGCAATCAGTGCAGACACATTAATCATATGAAGGATTTTGTACTGTTTAATTGGAACAAAGTAGGAACACCAGTGTATTTTACTTGTCAAACTCTTAAGTTTAGATTGCTACCAGTGAATACTGTCCCTGCCAGGAATTGTGCTGTAGAATATATAAGTGTGTGCCTTCTTTTAACACTGAAAATAGTAATATGCTTTATTTAGACTTCTGAAGTGTGTGTCAGTGGTTCCCTATCAGAAGCCTGAAACACTATAAGCCTGAAAATCAAAATCCTGAAACCAAAAGCCTGAAAATTCAAAATCCGAACCAAAAATCCTGAAACTCAAAATCCTGAAAACACAAATAATGCTAATATGTCACTATAAAGACACTAATATCTACCAACTGACCCTGACCCTAACCCGACTCACCTGACCCGCACCCTAACCCTATCTCACTTAAACTGCCCCTAACCCCAATATTTGTCACTATTGCATACATAACCTGTGCCCCAACCCTAACTCACTTAAACCGCCCTAACCCTAACATAAAACCAACCCTTTTACCCTGAACCCAACGCATGACCTAACACCACAGGGCTAACAATAGCAAAGCCACAATGACGTCAGTATGTCCATTTTGTGTTTTCAGGATTTTGAGTTTCAGGATTTTGGGTTTTCGGGATTTTGAATTTTCAGGCTTTTGGTTTCAGGATTTTGATTTTCAGGCTTATAGTGTTTCAGGCTTCTGATAGGGAACCGTGTCAGTTGTGTTGCATATAAGTTCAGGATAAGTGATTTTGTTCCCAGCAACATATTTGGTTCTGATAATGAACTTCACCAGAGTGAATGATATGGTAAGTTAGATTAAATTGTTTTTGAATTTTCCTATCAAATTGGTAATCATAACAAAGAAAATCTTGAACTTGCCTTGAAGAAGAAGAAACTTGAGACATTAAAAATTCATATTTACAATCGTTTGTTTTTCTTGTGACACTTTTATCATGTGATATTTGTATAATGTGACTTTTTTATCTTGTGATTTCTTATTTTGGGACATCTGCATATAAGCAACTTGTTTGGAAGTTTGCAACAGTTTGAACAATTGCCTTGTTTGAAGAAAGCACTCACTGAATAAATTGTTTTTGTAAGACATTATTTTTTGAAGTTGTGTAAGTACTTTCTTTTTTACGAGTACTTGATGTTCATTTTTTGTAGTCATCATTAGTCTGTCTACTGTCATGTCAAATAACATCTTGTCCTCCTTATCCTACTAGACCACCATCTACAAAACACACCTCATATCAGTGTACTTAGTTTAGTAGATCAAATAAATCTGGAAGATGCAAATGCTATTTTACATCCATCTGTATAATTTTTAATATTAGACCAAACTATGGAAATGTTACATATCTAAACACAACTAGTCAAAATTAAGAATAAGCAATTATATTTGTCAAAGTGTAATTTATGATTAGAACTTTAGTAAAATTATTGATTCAGAAGTAGTTTCAATGAATATTAGACATGAACAAGATATGTGTATGATGATGTTTTCTACTGAACCCGTAACTTTAAACAGAAAAGTTGCAGACAGTAGGAAAAAATAAAATAAAATAATGCACAGTAAAATGAGAGTTTAATACAGTGGAGAAAGATAAATGTAAAAAATCATGAAATCTCATCTAGAATCAGGCCAAAGAGGATTACTGTGAGAACAGTTTACACAGCTACAATGATGGTGAGAGAATTAAAATAAATATCCTGCACACACAGAAGAAGATACCACGTGGGCTACAAGTGGTAAGAAATGTGATTCTTACAGAGACTAAAATAGATGAAGACTGCTGCCCTCATCATCAGTTTTACCAGATTGGCTCTGTTGCCTGTAAGCCAGCTGCTCACCCTGCAATCTAGGTAAGGGGAATGTTTATTCCTGGTTAATTACCTTTGTAAAGAAGCACAACTAAACCAAGCTAAGGAAGGCCAATGCCACCTTCATTTTAATTATGAATTAGTCCAAGTGCCTTGCAAAGCAGGTTTAGCATGGTATTGTCGGATGTTTTTCATTCTGAATATTGTTGGTTCTTTTTCGTGCATTATCAATGGGTTTTAAATGTTAATTATTTAGAGGTGTGTCAGTGGTTTGATTTAAATTGCTTTAACATCAGTTTGCTTATGCCTCATCTTCTCTTGACACTAATTAAATATAAGATGTGATGGCATTTTTTTCTGGTGGCAATACTCCAAATGCATCCATTGTAATTAATGTAATAAGAACACATCAGTCATGTATTTATGGGGTTGTTTTCTGTGAGCCCAGAGACACGCTGCTCCCCTTCCCTCAGCTTTAACTGACTTTTCCCGCAGTAGTTGAATAGTTGTCCTGCTTTAATGAAAATCTGCAGCAGTGACAGGGTATGCACATGACCCCAGTATATTTAACTTTGATTAAAAAAAGAGGTAGAAATGAAAATAAGATCTGCTTTTGCATGATATAGTACTTGGAAGCATCATTTGCTTACACTAATGACTTAGACTTGTAATTAAAACCGTAAGAATGAGCTTCTGTGGTTTTAGTTTGTTATGGCCAACCTTCAAGTTGGTAAGTCATAAGGTTTTAAATTGAGATTTTGTAGAGTTAAAAGGCTACTGTAGTGATAATAGTTTGCATGTCTATTTAACATGTCAATGTGAATTAACATACTTTATTACTTATTTATTGAAATTTGATTACCAGGAAAGACCGACTGGATTGGTTCCTATTTTTAGTGGATAGTTTGGGAGAAAAGTTCCAGTGTATTCTAAAAACATTACAAGAGGAACAATTTTGCAGTCTTCAAAAATAGTACAAAAACATCTACAGTTTAAATAAATAGACTAAATTAGACAATGTGAAAATACTGGATAAGATGGATACAACTTATAAGACAATGACTTGATATTTAGAGAGATTTTAGACAGTTTAGAGAAAATACCACTGGGTTAGGATAATATACAAACAAGAATTACAGTATGAAATGAGACAAAAATAAAGAAAACAGGAATATGGCATATTTGCATACTCTTGGCAGAGAAACTGAATGAAATAAGAAAGTGAGTGAAGAAGGGACAGTAAAAATATATAATATGTGAAAAGGTACTTGTTCATATCTAGGGATATAGTTTATCCTGGAGTAAAGTGTGAACATTGAAAGATTTATAGTCTTTCATAATGGTTTTAAGGAAATGGCAGGAGGATATTGACCTGATGGATACAGATAAGGACTTCCAGGCCTTAGCGACATGGTATGAGTACAGACCATGCCCAGACAATTTAATATGATTGTAGACTAATAGGAGTTTTGGGTCATTGACTCATAATGATCAAGTGGGAACATAGTTGTACAGAATGGCATTTTGCACTGGACAGGCAGATGGATGCTGGATAGTTTTATATGTGGCATGTTAGTTTATGGGTTAGTTCTAACCAATTTTGGCTTCTTATTGCTTATGCTATGCACTTATCGGTTCTGAAAGAGCTATTTGCTAGAGATGTAGCTACTTTATTACAGCATTGTTCAGGTTTTGCTTTTTTGTGATGCCTAATGTTAGAAAGGATGGGAGTGCCACGAAGTGGTAAAAGTAGGAGGCAAACAGTGGCATGTTTAGTTTTAGTTGCATTGGTGAGTTACATTGGTCAGAATGTTTTTGGCTCTGTAAAGCATCCCTAGATTTTGTTGATTTTTAATTCAGTTTTGTATATGCATGTCAATTTTAACATTATTATCCATTGTCATCCTTAATAATTAACTATGAAAAGTAACTTTAATGGTTGCATTATTAAGATGGAGGATTTCAAATTTTATTTTTTCATGAAAGAGGGATTTGTGGAAAAAATAGTATTTATTGTGGGAGGGGGTAGAGCATACATTGTGATTTACAAAGCCATATTTCTTTGTGTGTTAAAAGCATTCTGAGTATTTATTGAATGTGCCAGATTCTGTAACAAGAAAGTAGAGTCATCTGCATACTGAATCAGAGGTGCCTGTTGTGTGGATGTATGGAGGATGGTGGTGAGAATGTTAAAAAAGAGGGGACCAAGGATAGAGCCTTGTAGTGCACTGATGGTGACTTGGAGGTCTGGCAAAAGGGTTGAGTGACATTTTATTGATAGCTATTGACTAGTAGCTTTTGAACCATAGAAAAGTGTGCTGCGATAAAGCTACTGTGGACATTTGAATTAGAGGTTTGTTGTGGTAAACTATGCTGAAGGTTTTAGACAAGTCTAGAAATAAGGAGGTAGAGTAATTTGCAATTATTGGTAGCTTTATTGACAGAATCTAAAAAGGTTAGAAATGCACTACTAGTACCATGGGAGAGAGAGAAGACTTGTCATGGGGGGGAGGGTAGGAGTAGTTTAGAGTGGTATATTATTGGCAGAGGGGTTAGGGTGAATTTGTAGCCAGAATGTAAGGTGTCTTTAATGACTAACTTGAAGTTTTTAGGGTTGCCTTTTCTTTTGTTGTGAATGTTGTTATAATATAGCTTTCTATGTTTTCATTTGTTTGCTTTTTATTGTAGTTATGGAGTTTTAGAGATATTGCGATGTTTTATATTTTTTCATTTTTTTATTCTACTACATTAACATTCTACTCTTTTTGGATAGCCAAATTGCATTATTTGTCTTTAGTCTTTTCTTTCTAGGAGGTGTAGAACTATTGAGGATGCTTCAGACAGCTGCCTTGAATTAATTTACAGCATCATTTGAGTAGAGGATTTGTATGGTATTCCCATTAATAGATCATAGAGTAGTAACAGATATTTTTTGTTAAATTTCAACAGGTTTCATGTTGTTTTATAAACATGCTGGTGAAGTGGATGTGTGAGATGTCTGGTACTTATAGCGATTCAAAGGATTTCCTAGTTAGCTGCTAATCAGACTTGCAGGAAAAGGAAGGCTAGCTAATAAGGGCTGACTATGTTTATTGTGAGGTGATTTAGAAGAGTTGTAAGAATGGCTTGCATCACCCCTTTTTGTAGTCATGTTACACACACAAAAAGTAATATAAATATATATATATATATATATATATATATATATATATATATATATATATATATATTAGGCCTCTACTTTGGGTTATGTTGCTACATTGCTTGGCAGTATATTTGGAGAATTATTTCATTGTGCTAACATGCTCTTCTTTGTTTTTTGTTTTATTTTTTTACAGATTACAAGAATGTCAGCTTTGGAGCAGCTCAGTGACAGATGGGAAGTTGTATCCCAAGCCAAGGCCCTGTTTGATAATTTTGCAACAGGAAATCAGCAGCAAAAAGAGGATCCTGCATCCCATCAAGGCAAGAGGTCCAGGTCAGAGGATAAGCAGATGGAGGTTGCTGATGCAGCTCCTGCAAATAAGAGTTCAAGACATATTGGGTTGAAGAGTACAAGGGACTTAGCCCCAGAAGAATGCACAGCTGTATCTGTCTATACAGGTAATGTCAAAAATTCTCAGACAATTGTAGATGACACAGTTTCAAGTCATTCAGCAGAACAGCATTTAGAAGGGTTTTTAGATTCATTGCCAGAAGGAAGTTTATCCTGATGTGTTGACTTTTTTATTGAGAATGGGTTTTGCTCAACACAAGGGGATGTTTGACTCTAAACATACAGCAGCATCCTTGATGTTAATGTTATTCAGGGTCCTGAGTCAAACACTTCTACACTGATGCCTGGTTCAGGCCTCATAGATCACATCCTTTCAGCATTTAAGAATAAGGTCATTAATGGAAAATATGATGACCTTTTCAAGTTAGTTGACAGTAAGGGTGTTCAACATCTCTTGGAAAGTGAAGTTTTTGTGAATAGGGTTCTTGCATAAGCCCTTGCAGTGTTTAAGAAAAAAGCAACTGGGGAAAACACAGGTTCATATGTAGGATAACAGTGTGGCTAGATTTATTTATTTTATGGCCATTATACTCAAAAAAGTTCTTCAGCAGCCATTGTCTATGCTCATTTATTTTTTTACTGTCAGAGAGGTCCAGTAGTTTACAGAACATCTATCTTGGTGGCAGACAGATCATTTTTTTGTATTGTTTTAAACTTTTGAATGAATTATCACTTACGATATAGGCAATCATACATTTTTAGGAATGAAAACAAACTACACTGACGTTATCAGTTGCAAACATAATACATCATATATATTCTTCTACACAGTAATTGTCAATCAAACATTACATAACTCATTCAGTTATTGCCTTCCCTTAATCCTCATTCCTCCTCCAAAACATTATTTTGCATGTATTGTTCCTAAAAATCCGTTTTTTCTATGTAATTTGCCTCCCAATCCTTTTCTAGAGATCCCACTTCCAGCTCTTATATCCCTATTACTATATCTACAATGTCTTGTGCGGGTAGCTTAGACTTCCCAATCCTTTTCTATTGATCCCACTCCCAGCTCTTATATCCCTATTACTATATTTACAGTGTCTTGTATGGTTGGCTTAGACTTCCCAATCCTTTTCTATTGATCCCACTCCCAGCTCTTATATCCCTATTACATATTTACAGTGTCTTGTATGGTTGGCTTAGACTTCCCCATCCTTTTCTAGAGATCCCACTCCCAGCTCTCATATCCCTATTACTATATTTACAGTGTCTTGTATGGTTGGCTTAGACTTCCCCATCCTTTTCTAGAGATCCCACTCCCAGCTCTTATATCCCTATTACTATATTTACAGTGTATTGTACGGTTGGCTTAGACTTCCCCATCCTTTTCTAGAGATCCCACTCCCAGCTCTTATATCCCTATTACTATATTTACAATGTCTTGTACGGTTGGCTTAGACTTCCCCATCCTTTTCTAGAGATCCCACTCCCAGCTCTCATATCCCTATTATTATATTTACAGTGTCTTGTACGGTTGGCTTAGACTTCCCCATCCTTTTCTAGAGATCCCAGTCCCAGCTCTTATAACCCTATTACTATATTTACAGTGTCTTGTACGGTTGGATTAGACTTCCCCATCCTTTTCTAGAGATCCCACTCCCAGCTCTTATATCCCTATTACTATATTTACAATGTCTTGTACGGTTGGCTTAGACTTCCCCATCCTTTTCTAGAGATTCCACTCCCGGCTCTTATATCCCTATTACTATATTTACAATGTGTTGTACGGGTGGCTTAGACTTTGAGTTCCATTTTCTAGTAATTGCTTTTTTGGCAGCCACTAGAATTAAACTCAGCAATGCTCTACTATGTCTAGCCAATTCTGTTTCTTTATCGCAGCTCAAAAAATCATTTTCTTAGTTACACAAATTTGCTCACACAATATTTTTGACAGAGCAGTCTATAAAGAATTTTTGAAGTCTGCTAACTGATTACAATCCCAAAAAATACATTCTGAATTAACTCTTTGTTTTCCATCACACCTCCAATATTTGAAATCTACCTGAGGAAAAATTCTTTGGAGTCTGCTTTGATTATAAAAATGCATATGCAAATACTTCCAAGCAGAAAAAAAAATTCTTCTAGACTCTGTTGCATATGTGACAGCCATACATATATCCTCCCATTGTTTCTTTGTGAATTGCTTATCTCTTATCAGTCCTTTCAAACCTTCTCTGATTTATTCCAAATTTATCATGAAATATTTTATATGTGTATATATATATATATATATATATATATATATATATATATATATATATATATGGGTCTACTTTGTTTCACCTAACTTCCAATTCACTGACTCCCATTTCACTGAGACCAAATGACTGAAATTTCATTTCACTGACACTTCATTTCACTGACAGTTCATTTGACTGACAAGTATTATTAGCAAGAAAATGGAATATGCCCCCTTCCCCACTGTAGTGCGACCCTGGAGTTAGAATATATAGTTGGGGGTGTGTGGGGGGCACAGCCCCCCACAACGGGGGGTGTGGGGGGTGCAGCCCCCCACTTACTTTTCTTTTACTAAGCAATATTATATCAAAACTTAACAATATCATATGAAAGGAAGTGGGGGGCTGTGCTCCCCCAACTATATATTCTAACTCCAGGGTCGCACTACAGTGGGGAAGGGGGCATATTCCATTTTCTTGCTAATAATACTTGTCAGTCAAATGAACTGTCAGTGAAATGAAGTGTCAGTGAAATGAAATTTCAGTCATTTGGTCTCAGTGAAATGGGAGTCAGTGAATTGGAAGTTAGGTGAAACAAAGTAGACCCATATATATATATATATATATATATATATATATATATATATATATATATGCCTAGTAATTATCTTTTTTTGTAACAGGAGCTTCTCTTCTAGATTTTACTAATAACATGCCAGTGCTGCTGTTTCACTTAGGATTTCCTTATGCCTTTCTCTTTGCATATACTCTCATATCAATTCATGAAAGGGAAGGCAATCTCTAACCTTCAGTCCAAATTAATGTTGGCCTTTTCCCATTCTATTACCTTTCCTTCTCTAATTATTTGTTCTCAATACGTTGGTTCCTTTACCAGTTTTCTCTGATAAATTCTAGCCCCCCTTTGTCTATTGTCTGTGTCCATAATTGCAGTCATCCCTATTGGCATAATGTCCTTTCTCCATCTCTGCGTTGGCATCGTTTTCAGAATGCATTCTGCTACTTTATAAATATAACATTCTGTATAGTTGTTTTATTCCTTAATGATGTGGATCCAAAATCCCGGTTTCTCCTTATTTTTTGAGCTTCACTTCTGTTTCATCATCACCCCTTTCTGCTTTGAATTATAGCTTTCTCCTTGTGCTATGTAATACTCTGAAATACTCCTTCAAATCAGGTAATCCCAAACAACATTGTTCTGTTGGAAAGATCAGCTTATTCCAATTAACTGTTGCCTACTTCTTCCCAGATAAAATCCATAAACTCTTTAATATTTGCTATCCACAACTTCTCTAGTTGATAAAAAGTATTCCTGACTTGTGTATAAAACTAAAAGGACTAAAAACATTTTCAGTGCTTATTTCTTGCTTTCCATATCCATAAAACAGAGCTTCCAGATTCTCAGCTTTTGTATTCTATTTTGTTTAGTCTCTTCCTACATATCCTTAGCTGCCATAACAGATTCCTTTCTAACCTAAGTACCTTATTTTATTATATCCCCATAAATATTGGTATTGCTGATCAAATTCATGTGTAGGTACATAGTTTACTACTATTGCCTTTGTTTTTATCTTCATTAATGTTGTATTCTGAAAAGAGATGAAACTGTATTTAACTGTTCCACAACACTTAAATGTCTTTTTCTGGTTTTATCAGGTACAAAATAATATCTGCAAATAAAGCCAACTTTTCTTGATTACCATGCCAGTTACATCCTTCAGTTTCTGAGTCCCTTATTTTCTTTACCAGTGTTTCTAAATATAATACAAATAACAATGGGGATAAAGGTGACACCTGCCTGGTTCCTCTGTTCAGTCAGAGCTTATCAGAAAGGAACCCCACACACACACTTTAATTATTGCCTCTGACCCATCATATATCCTCCAAATTAACCTTATAATTGTGTCAGGGAATGTGAATGCTTCCATTTCCCTACTCATAAAAGCCCAACTTAGTCTACCAAATTCTTTCCCTGCATCAAGACCCACCACCAATAGTGGTATTTTCTTATATTCTGCTTCCCTCTGGATCATCATTGTTCTATGAATGTTGTCAAATGTTTGCTCCCCCCCTGCAAAACCTCATTGATCCATATATATCAATTTTGGCATCACCTTTGCCATTCTCTTAGTGATTAGACATAAACTCCTTATAATCATAGTATATGATTGAAACAGGCCTATATGACATTGGATCTGATGGGTCTTTGCCATCTTTAGGTAATAAAGCCACCATGGTTTTCTTCCAGGCTGTTGGTTACTTTCTTTTTTTAAAATACTTTTAAACAAAATCTTTATCACTTCCTTTCATCCTAGCTTCCAAACATCCACAGGAATATCATCTACTCCTGGAGACTTTACTGTAGATTATTTATACATCGCCATTTTTATCTGATCTCCTCCTATCCTAACTGCTAAGAACTGAGTCTCACCTACCTCTAATGCTGGCATATTTAATTCTTCCATGAACATTTCCATTTGTACTTTTTCTAGATTTCCACATTTCCCCGCTTTATACAGATTTTCATAAAATCTTTGAAATATTTATAGTACCTCAACAAGATCTCTGGTTATTTTCCTTGTTATAGGCTCACTAGGCTTGGCAACAACCCTTTCTATGTTCTGTTACCTGAACCATTGTGCTAAAAACTTTTGTGCCCTGGAGTCATTATCAAAAAATAGTTGCTTAACAACAATCTTTCTAAACTCATGCAGATTATCGATGCAGTCCCTTATTTTCTCATTAGCATTCTGAAGTTGTGCCACTTCTTGCTCTGTGAGTTTCCCCTTATCTGTAATACTTTAACCTTTCTCAGTCTCACTAAACCATTTTTGTTACTTCTTAACCATATTTCTTTTTCATTTATTTCTAACCTGTTGATAAACTACATATATTTTCTGAAGAAATTTCTATCTTCAGTAGTCATTTTCGAATAATTTCCACTAACCATTCCTTAAAATTCCTCTCTGTTTTACCAATAGGTGGGGAAGCATCAGTGTCTCATTTTGATTTCATTATTCTGCATTTGTTGGCACATGATCTGAAACAGTTATTGGATATGTATCAAAACCTTCAACTAAATGTATGTGTTCATGTAAAATAGAATTTCTGCTTAGTCTAGCCCAGTTTTTCTGCCTTGGAGAATAGTATGTAAATTCTCTCTGAGCTCCTAGTACTAAATGCACACACCGAATAATTTCATAAATTTCTTCAAAAAATCTTCCCTTTTTTATTATGTTTTTTTTTTTCTAGGCCCAATAGGTTCTCACTGCTGCAAATCAAATTCTGCTCCTCACTTATAACTAATATTCCCTGCTGAAAGCTGATTATTTCTCACAAATTTTTTTACGCTCCATTGTAGCAGCTTTAAGTGAAATATAAATACATGCCAGAATAATCCTTTTCCCTTGCCAATAGTTTGTTACTTTTACCAATCTACCATTATTATATTTTTCCTCTTCTATTACTATTGGAGCTCCTCTAGAAATTAATATAAGTACTCACCTTCCCTTTGTCCCAGATATTTTGCTGAATAACCATACTGAAATCCTTTATCAAATACACATGCTCAATTCTTTCTAAATATGTTTCCTTTAGCATAACTATTTGTCATATAATTCACTGCACTTTCTTTTTTGCCTATACCTGTAAGACCATTCATGCTGAAAGATAATATGGCAGGTTTTGCTGTTATCATAAGAATGTATTATGTCCACCTGTTTTGTATAACAGCTTTTAAAAAAATGTCTAGTTTCAGCTTTTGTGTTACATGAGTGCATTAGTGTGGCAGGTTGATTTTTTTATATGGTTGTTTCTTTTCATATCCATTTGAACCTATATTACATCTTGAAAACCTTTTTGTTTTAATGAAAACCTTCAAAAAACACAGAATAATGACATAAACTATTAACTTAATGCAAACAAAACTATATACATCTTCAAACAATGAAGTTTAACCCTTCTAATCATAACAATTGTCCTAGACTAACAACTTCAGTCACAGGCTTTATTTGACCTATAATGAAGGTAATCCATACGAAGAAGCATGGTACAGTCTGTGCTTCTACTTACACTAACCATTGTCTGTTTTTGACAAATCTTTACTCCTGTTCCAATTATAGAAAACAATGTGAATGCTTTCAGTATGCATTATCTTTTAGCCATTAAAAGAAAAAAGTGTTCTGTTTTTATTTCCTTCATAACAGATTGTTTCTATAGAAACCTGAGAACCAGATACGCGGCTGCCTCAGCTACAAGCTTCTCATGCTGCACTTTGAATATTTATTTACTAAAGGAAAACTTTTCCTTACATTCATTCATTCACCCATGTAAAAGTAAGCAAAAAGCTTATCAGGTTTACTTATACCATGTTGTGTATACTTTTATAACCCATCTCTCAACTCAACAACCAAAGATTGCAGCCTATCATTTTAATAATGCTTTGTCCAGGCTTTCTTCTCTTTTTCCATTGCAGTGCTTACATTTCTTAAAACTAAACAAGAAGTATGAAAAAAGAAAGAAATGAAAAAAGAAAGAAAGATTGAAAGAAAGAAAGAAGTGAAAATGGCACCTGTTTACTTTAGTAACAAACAAAAATAACTGAAAATGCTTCACTATATAACATGCAGTATATGCCATGTTTTATAAAAATATTGTTAAGAACAAAACTGTTTTACTTAGAGTTACCCATTTCCTTCTCCTCCCCCTCTCCTTAATGTTCTTACAAACATTAATGACATGGAGGAGGGTATATGCATAGCAAAGTCTAATAATACAGCTGGTGACTCTCTGTTTACAAATACAGCAGGAAAAAACTGGAACCTGTTACCCAATGAACTAACACTAATTACATCCTTGCCACTCTTTAAACAAAAACTCAAAAAACACCTCCAAATGCACTGGCTATGCCCTTGTAGTAATCCTGACTAACAACCATCTCCACCCCTGTTTCTTCCTCTTCTAACCAAAGTTTCAAACATTTAAATTCTTAATCTTGTATTATGATTGATACTATTTAAACTCTAATCAACTTATTGCTTATATCCTTGAACCTGTTATGATCCATTTTACATAACTCTTACAGTATTATAACTGTTTTAGCTTTCTTAAACATTATTATGTTCACTGTTACTTTTCTTAATGTGTTCTGATCTCTGAAATGTATAAACTTCCTGTTCCAGTTGGTTATTATAACTGTTTTAGCTTTCTTAAGCAATATTATGTTCACTGTTACTTTTCTTAATTGTGTTCTGATCTTCGAAATGTAAAAACTTCCTGTTTTATTTTGGTTTATTAATCCTGTATTTACCATGTAGCAATATATTTTATACTTTTTATATTTTTGTATATCTGTGTAGAGTTTTTCTCCCCGGGCCTCTACTGAAAATGGATATATATCCAGCTAGACTAGCCCGGTCAACAAATGTAAAATAAAATAAATAAAATAAATATGCTTTGGAGTCCACTACAAGGTTAACAAAGTCAAAAAATTCCAATAATTCCAGGTTTTCTTATTCCACTGCATTTCACCAGTGTCATTAATACTTTGCAATTCCATATTTATTCATTCATTTCCGAGTAGCTGGTTTTCTTCCTATTGATATCCATCTCCCAACTCCAGTCTCTGGTTTATTTCCAACATATTCCTGGTTCATCTAGTCAACTCCTGTGTTTTTCTTTGTCTCTCAAGCATTTTCCTTTGGAACATGGGAAAAGATTTCTCTGGCATGGTCTATCTACGAGCTTTATTACCAGAAGAATAAGAAGCAAAGTCCCCTTTTTCTTGATAGCTCACCTTGTGTTGGACAAACTTTTGAATTTCCTTCTTAGTGGGGGTCTGCATCAAAAAATTACTTTGACTCTCTATGAAAAAAATATTCTGAAGATAGTTGGATACAGCAGCTTAAAAGTCACATCTACATCTCAACATTCCCTGACTGTTGAAAAAATGTACTCCTTTACTGGCTGATGTACAGTGAGTAAACATTTTCCATAAACAGCTCACCACCACACAAGGAAAGAAGCCAGTGATTACCTTTATATTTTCTTAAAATTATAGTCCAGTCCACTAGTAGATCCACAATGTAGTCCCACAAAACAGGTAAAATAAGCACATGCTGGATCCAATAACATCTGGTTAGCAGCAAATACAAAGCATAAAATGCAGACTCCTCAAGCACCTCAGCTCTTCAGCCTTTACAGAGTATATCCCTACTTCACATATTCTGTCTTTAAATAGCATAATTATAAACAATTAACCAATCATAGACTTAAAGAAAACATTTCCAATGACATCCTTGATTCATTCCATATGGAATTAAAGTGTTAAACTTCAGAATTAAGTAGATTCTAACTTTCAAAGTTGCCTTTTAATATCAAAGTCATAGATTTGTTGTACTTGCCCCAAAGCAGTAGCTTATAAGCCTTGTATATTTCCACTGTGACATTTTTTAAAATGTAGTGCAACAGGACTTTCTTCTTTGCCCTTCTTAACATCCCTAACATGTTCCTTCAACCTTTGTTTGAAACTTGTTTTACTTTCGCCTATGTATAGCTTATCGCAGGGACATTTCACACCATGAACTATTCCAGTACTGACACAGGAAAATCTCCCTTTGCATGTAAAATAATTTTCATTAATTTTATCAAAACTTTTTACTACACACTGGCAACAACTGCACTTTCTGGAAGGGAAAGTACCTGTTCCACCTACGCCCAAACTCCTATGGCTTACAGGCAGCTGAAAATTGCCATGCAACATGAAATCTCTTATACTTCTACCTTTCGAATAAGAAAACATGGGATACTCCTTTGCTCTTATATTAAGGAATTTATTTTTTTCTAAAATACCTCAATGATATTTTACCATATGTATTAAAATGTCTGTAAACACTGTATATTTGGTCACATAACATAATTTCTGTTTATCCTGTTGATGCACTCTGCCTTGCATGCTATACCTGTTTTTAGTATTATTTTGTTGTACTGCCCTCTTTTTATTTTCTTCCACCACTGTTTCCGTGTATCCTCTAGTTACAAACATGTGTGCTGTTTTTTTCTATTTCCTTTTCACACTCTTTTTTTATCACTACATATTTTTTTTATTCTAAGAAATTCCCCATAGGGGATAGATTTAATGGTGTGGGCGGGTGATTACTTTCCCCATGCAGTATATGACCACTCCCTTCAAATTTTCTATGTAAACTTGTTTGCATTCTACCATTGTTAATACCTTACAAAGTTATATTAAGAAAGTTTACTTTAACACCTGTCTGTATTCCATCAAACTTGATATTACAGGGATTTACCTGAATCTTTTGCACAAATGTATTCACTTCTTCTCACCCTCCTTCACAAATGAATGTTAAATCATCTATAAATCTATAATAACTTATGACATATTTCCTAAAAAATTAATTACTATATGCATATTTGTTTTCAAATATGCCCATGAAAAGATTTGCATACATGCGGGCAAAACCTGCCCCCATGGCTGTTCCACGAAGCTGCCTATAAAGTTTTCCATTGAACTCAAAGATGTTATTATTTAAACAAAAATGTATTAGTTCAATAATAAAATGTGTTTTAGGCAAGTCCTTATAAAAAATAATATTGCTTCTAAGCCATGTACATGTTCAATATTTGTATATAAACTGGTAACATCCATAACAATGAAAAACATGTCCTTCTTCCATTTTATATTTCTGATTTTACTTAAAAAAAATCAAAGGAATGTTGATATAAGACCTTAACTACTCTGCTTCTTCTTTCAAGTAGGAATGTAAAAAAAGAGCTAAGTTATGTGTAAAATAACTACATGCAGAGACTATGGGATATCCTGGTGGATCCACTAAACCTTCGTGTATTTTAGGGACACAAAAGAAGTATGCCATAGTGTTATCTTTAACTGCAATTTTTTTATATACATCCTGTTGTGAAAAATATTTTAGTCTTAACCCCTTCATTAGCAGTTCTTTGTATCTAATTACTGCTTCTTGATAACATCCCAGCTCCACCAAGGCATAAACTTTAACATTCTTTAAATGAGCATAACACTTATTCAGGTACTGATTCTAATGAAGCACCACTAAATTACCCCCTTTATCTGATGGCTTAAACACCAATTCCATACTTTCACTTAACTTTAATAGACTTTTCCATTCTTCTCTACTTAAATTGTATTTGACTTCTTTCTTGTTTTTATTCAATTTTTCAAGCTCTTTATCTATTGAAAATTGTAAAGCAGAAGAAAATTGCTGTATATTTTTGTCCCTACACACAGGAATAAAATCACTTTTGTATGTCACCTTTTCAGTGTTTAACTTACAATAAGCATCAGTTTCTAAATCAGAAACACATGAATGAAAACTAATTTCACTCAAATCATCTTCACTGTTCACATCGTTTTCATGAATTACATTTGTATCTTGTGTAAAAAAAGAGTTAATACAATTTTCTAATAAATTTAAACACTTCAGTTTTCAGTTCATACCCTCTAGGAAAAGCCATGGGAATAAACTTTAAACCTCTATTTAACAGTGCTACATCAGTATCTGATAAAATACATCTATACAAATTTACTACATAATCATTGTTTACAACATTTAACTCAGTACCACTTGCCTTTTTTATATGTCCGGTAGTTGGCATTATATTCCCCATAACTGTCCTGTCCATGTTCATAGTTTCTGGACATCTTTTTACCATAATTCCTCCCTGGTTCATGAAAATCCTTGGCCATATAGCCTGGGTTAGCTGGTTCAGAACGTCCTGGAAACTTGTTCTCTTCATCAGTGTTATCATTCACAAATGAAGATTCACTTCCAGCTGATGAAATGTAGCCATTATTTACTTTTCTTCCTGCTTCTTTCTGAAATCTCACCCCCTGACATTTCTTTGACTGGCTAGTTGAAACACTGAATGCAGACTTCCGTTCATAATCACGTATATCCCTCTGCAGTTTATCCTTCTTGTGAGAAATAAGTTATTTTTCATAACCTGACATTCTTTAATTCATTCCAGGCAGACAAATTTCTAGAACCAACTTATTAAACTGATGAATGATGTTCTGACACGCCTCTTTCATCTCAGACACTAATTTCTTTCTTTTAAGGTCATCTCTCTCAATAAGAATCTGTACTCACTCAATGCTACATTTGTGGGCAGCAGCTATCCATTTAGCATGGAAGCTTTTCTCTTCTTCCTCATGTAAATTAAAGGGAGACGAAGGACTTTCCGTAGCTCTCAAGCATTTAGGGGCAATGTTAAGGTCCACCTTATCATACAGCTGCTGCAACTCTGGAGTGGCTGCAGTCTCTCTGCTTTTTCCTATTGCAGCAAAAGGGTTACCATTCCATTGATTTCTACTTTCTCCCCACATGACACACAGAGCAGGCATGGCTTCACTTGAATTATGAGATACAACATTTACCCCTTCTTGGCTTTTACTTAGACTAGCTGAAGCTGTATTCTCAACAATCATTGAGAAAACTGTCCAAAGTATTTTTTGAAATTTCCTGAGAAGTCTCTCGATATATTCTTGGGAGAGACTTAAAGGAATCACTGGCCATATTACTCTACTTCACCACAAACTGGAAACAGAACAGCTCACCACCACACAAGGAAAGAAGCCAGTGATTATCTTTATATTTTATTAAAATTATAGTCCAGTCCAGTAGAAGATCCACAATGTAGTCCCACAAAACAGGTAAAATAAGCACACACTGGATCCAATAAAATCTTGTTAACAGCAAGTACAAAGCATAAAATGCAGACTTCTCTAGTGCCTCGGCTCTTCACCCTTTACAGAGTATATCCCTAATTCACATGTTCTGTCTTTAAATAGTATAATAACAAACAATTATACAATGACCCCCCCCCCCCCGATTAATATTCCAAAACAGCATGCACGTTGTAAATCAAAGACTTATACTAATGGAAAAAGATCCGGTCGCACGGACTTTTTCCATTATTATGTCTTTTTTTTTTTTTGACAGCAACAGAGAATGGAAGAGCTCCATTGCTGTTATCTTGCTATGTTAAACAAGTTTAAAATAGCGTGATATATTTAAAAAAAGCAACAGAGATCTTCCTTTCTCCGTTGCTTTTTTAAAAGTTGTCTCACTATGTTAAATTTGTTTTTTTCCGCTTTTTCCGAAAGGAAGATCTCCGTTGCTTTTTTTTAAAGCTATCTCGCTATGTTAAACTCTTTTAACATAGTGAGACAAGTTTTTAAATGCAACGGAGATCTTCCTTTCTCCGTTGCTTCCACACACACACAGTTCTGATGTACTGCGTAACCATACACATGCACAGTAAATCAGAACTGCCACAGAATACTGGACAGCTGTGGAAGAGCAGCAAGGAGGCATCATACAATTAAAACAAAAGAAATGAAGCTCCAACAAATCACGCCAGTCACTGAAAGGTATATTTAATCCGTTAGCGCTTTCATGCATAAACAATCAATGCACTTCTTCAGACGGTCCTTGTAAAAAACATTATACATATATACCCACACCCAACAATACATTGTCAATTAACTAATTAGACAATTAAATAATTAGAACTATGAACCTTAAAAAAAATGTATATATATATATATATATATATATATATTTCAAATATTAAAATGGAAAATGCAATCTTTTAAAATAGACATTGAACTAAATATTATTACTTTTATATTAACTTAAAATAATATATTTTAAATTTTGTATTTTAAATAATCCATCTATCGCTCTAAAGCTCTCAATTTCAGCAAACATTTCACAGAACACATTTCATTTATACCAGGGTAAACATAAGCTTTGGTTTTAAATTGCCACAGGAGCTCTTGCTCTTCAAGTTTAAGGTGCCATGCACCACCTCTAGGATTTAAATACACTTTTTGTACTATATTAAACCAAAAGCTTTTTTCTTAAATAATGTCATTGTATAATTGCAATAACCCACTTCTGGGTGTGGGTATTGCTTGATTTACCCGCAGTTGTCTTTGTTTGGGAACTCGGGCTTCGCCCTCATGACCAAACCACACCAACCATGGGTATATCCAGCATTACCCACACCAAGGTGTGGGTTACTGCTTAATTATCCAATCATAGACTTAAAGAAAACATTTCCAATGACATTCTTGATTCATTCCATACATAATTAAAGTGTTAAACTTCAGAATTCAAGAAGATTCTAACTTCCAAAGTTGTCTTTTAATATCAAAGTCATACATTTGTTGTACTTGCCCCAAAATTGTAGCTTATAAGCCTTGTATATTTCCACTGTGACATTCTTTAAAATGCAATGCAACAGGACTTTCTTCTTTGCCCTTCTTAACATCCCTAACATGTTCCTTCAACCTTTATTCATATAGATCAACTAGCTCTGCTTACTAGGTTCAGCCTACCCTCCTCTTCTTAGCAATCTACCCCCTTTCTTAAGAACAACTAACCTTCTATTTTACATACTATTACTTACATCTTCTTGAATTTTATTAATGTAAATACTATTTGTACTAAGAAAGTGTATATAATCAGCTGCATTTTCCTCTGTATATTATGTATTAAAACTGCATTTGAATGATATTACTTATACCTGTATATATATATATATATATATATATATATATATATATATATATGGTTCTACCTGACATAATCGAAACCACACAACACCGACAACCACATCACCGACACCACATATTCGACAGTCCATAAACACGAAACCACACATAACCAAAATAACCGACGGTACACAAACACGAAACCCCATACAAAACAAAACACATCCCCATTCCACAAACCACACACACAACACACCCAAATCCTTACAAGCCCACACTAAACCTTACTCCTAACCCTAAGGTCCACACTTATACACTTGCTCTACTACCCCCCTAACTTAACTCCTTTACCCTACTCTAGCCTCCCTAACCCTAACTCACTTAACCCGCCTATCGCCCTAACCCTAACTCACTTAACCCACCCCTATCGCCTCCCTAACCCTAACTCACTTAACCCACCCCCTAACCCTAACTCACTTAACCACCCCTATCCCCACAGACCGTCAATCTCCACACTTGCTCGCACCTGACTTAACGTCCGCCACTACCGCGATACTCACACAGCCTTTCCCATGTCGGCATCCTCGGCGTTGGTGTTGTCATCCGTGTCGGGTCTTCTGCATTGTCGATGTTCTGCAACCCGATCTTCTGGATTCCGATGTCGGTCTTCTCAGCTGTCGACGGAGTCAGGTAGAACCATATATATATATATATATATATATATATATATATATATATATATATATATATACATATACATATACATATATTTATATATATATATATATATATATATATATAATCAGCTGACTTCTCTTCTATATACTATGTATTAAAACTGTAGTTGAATGATACTACTTATACCTGCATATTTTGCTATATGTTATCAACTTCTAACCTATTTGATTAGTCTCACTAATGTAACTCCATTGTACCTTGTTTATATCAATTTTGTATATATGATTTTATTGTTCTCAATGGAGCTTATCTCCCTGGGCCTGTACTAAAAATGGGCATACATCCAGTTAGACTAGCCTGGTCAACAAATGTAAAATAAATAAAAATAAATAAATAAATTATTTGAAACTTCTTTTACTTTCGCCTATGTATACCTTACCACAGGGACATTTCAAACCATAAACTATTCCAGTACTGTCCAGGAAAATCTCCGTTTCCATGTAAACACTTTACTGCCTCCAACTTTTTGGTACAATCCCCTGGATTTACTAATCTTCCATGCAGGACTAATCTAGTCCTGCACGGAAGCATCAGTTTAGGAGGCCTGGTACCGTCTCAACCACAACCTCACCAGTGCCACTGGCATACCCCAAACTGGTGAGAAGGTCAGGCACCACTATGCCGACCTGAAGCGGAGGAAGGGGGACCTCTTGGAGGAGTGGCTCCAAGAAGCTAGAGCATCAGGGGATGTTCCAGCTGTGTGTAAGTATCAGTCCACTACCTGTTTAATAATGGCCAGCTCAGGTATATCATGAATAGGTATGGCTAAATATTCCTCTTATGTCCCCCACAGCTGCAATGGAGCGGGTCGCAAACCAGGAAGCCCACATCTGCCGCCTGCCACTGTTGCGATGCTAGGAAGGTCAGTAATACTCATGCTTTTACTGTCATGGAAATAAAAATAAAAGTAGTAGTAAAGTAATTGCTAGTGTAAAACCTGTATTGTTCAAGGCAAGTACTGCATACAGTAGAGAATAAGGCAGGAAGAGTCTATTATTGTTAGTATGGCAATAAAAGTGTAATAATCTGACAAAACAGGTCTAACAGCTGGACTGTATGTGTATATTCTGGTATCATATGGTAATGTAGATTTGCAATCATGTAATATTACTGTAGTATTAAGCACTGTTACCCACACCATGCACCATAATGTGAATGTGTAGGAATGCCTGTATATGACAGGTGTAATCCCCAGAGGTCATGTAGTACAACTGAGAGACACAAAGACAGTAAACAGGGGAAATGCAGACAACAAAACCTGAATAGCACATGCAACCGAGATGTGAACTGTTGTTTTATTAGCACATACAGCCACGGTTTGAATCCTGCCAGTGGTAGTAGTCTGTATACAGAATTATACACCATGACTGTATAGATATGTCCAGACTATCTATTAAAGGGGCCCATATCTAATGCCTATCAACATGTCCCCTGGGAAATCTGTGGGATGATCCCAGATGTATAGGTATCAAACAAGAAATACAACTGATTGACACACATCTGTGACAACAAACCTGGCACACTAGCAACTCCCCAATACCTTATGTGACTAAGATGCCACATATGTCCCATTTACACTCCAACATGTTAAGCAGTGGTCAGAGTGTGTACAGTAATCGAGTGAGATGTATGTGCATAATACTAATGTGTAATCTGGAACCTTGTGTGGCAACAGTCAAGTAGTGCTAACAAGCATTGCTCCAACAGGTACGTTGGATACGGACACTGTGCTGTGAAATACAGACCAATATAAACTGTACTGGTACCATCCACCCTCATATTGTAGGGGATTGTGAGTGTTGCAGTTTCTCTGAAAAATAAAGTATCAGTGGTCACTGTCGGCCACACTGTGCTACATAATATAACAGTGTAGGAAACCATGTACATGTGTGTGTCAGGTCACTAAAGGTGGAAGACGGCAATAGTCAAGATATGTGCAGGCATACCAGCATGTGGTCAACACATGGCCAGAGTCTGTGCAGAAAGAGTTGGATAGGATAGTGCAAAACATAAGCCCGGAATCCAACGTATGTGTACAAACAGTTAGACAGTGTTAACAAACATTCCCTCCACAGATAAACCAGGTAAGAGGTCTATACTGCAGGTAAAACCAGTTCATGTGTAATGATGTTGACAGCCATATCAGTCTCCAGTATAGGTCTATAGGGTAGTGTAGTAACACTTGTAAGGTACAGATAACAGCACTGACTAGGAAAGTAATGTGGAGTATAGGAATATACTACTTGTTAACTGACAACTTTTTCTTCCCCACCTTATCTCCAACAATAATCAACATACCCACCCCAACTGGTGGTGCTCTTTTCTTAGACCTCTCCAAGGCCTTTGATATGGTGAACCACATTCAACTCCTCCATACATTAAAAAAACTATCACTCAGCAATTCCACGCTGAAATGGTTCCAATCCTACCTGTCCAATAGGCAACAGGCTGTTCTATGGCAGGACAAATTATCTACGTGCCTACCTGTTACACTTGGAGTTCCCCAAGGATCTATTCTTGGCCCTCTTCTCTTCACCATCTTTGTTAATGACCTGCCCACAATCACCCCCCATACCACATGCATTCAATATGCAGATGATTCGACTATCATCAGCACTGCCTCCAACCTGGCAGACCTCACTGCTTCAACCCAAGACACCTTCAACCTAATAGAAAAATGGTTCTCAAGTCAACAACTAGTTCTCAACCCCAACAAAACAAAACTACTTACTTTCTCACCCACTAACAAGACTCCCCCACCTTCTCTATTACATCCTCCAATGGAATCACTATATCACCAGAAGCTCACACAAAGCTATTAGGTGTTACCATTGATAACTCCTTAAATTTGACACCCATTTCAATCTTACCATCAAAACCAATAAAAGCTTGGCTCTCTCTATAAAGTAAAACAAGTAAAACACTTTCTCACTCCTCACGCTAAAATTACAATTGCCAGCACACACCTACTATCAACTCTTTTCTATGCCTCCCCTTTACAAAACCTAAATAAGACAACCCTTAACAAACTTGCTTCTTGTTACAATCACATAGCTAGATTTGCCACAAATTCCACCTTTAGAATGCACCACTGCACTAACTTGAAGCAACTAGGGTGGTTAGAGTTTTCCAGCCAACTCCATTTCAACCAACTCAAAACGGCTCACCAGATACTGTATCACCCAGAGAAAACACCAGCTCTGAAAACATCATTCACTATATTAACCTGCAATCTTTACGCCTCCAATAAGATCTTAGCTCAAACTACCAAAGCATAAATTCTGCTGGGGATTCTCTATTCTCAAACTTTGTAGGTAAAATGTGGAACTCCTACCCACCATGCTCACCTCAGAACCCTCACGCTTAAACCCCATCTCAATACTCTCTGGCAATGTCCCTGTTCCAAACCTGATTAACCACTATCATTTACCCTTCTCTTACCTCACTATCCTAACCACTTTTTTAACAAGGCGCCCGCGCTTTGTAACTGATTTTTTTTTTTTTTTTGTTGTTGTTTTTTTTTTTTCCCAAGATGTGATGTATCTTTATTGTATTATTTACTCAACTATCTTCCTTTTTGCATTAACAATGTTCATATGTCTGTTATGTAGGCCTCCGCTGAAAATGGACATGTATCCAGTCGGACTCTCCCGGTTAACAAATGTAAAATAAAATAAAATAAATAAATAAAAAATAACTGGTATGTACTGACTCTGATAATGACCAATCATTTGATAAATATTCTAATGGTTCCCATGCATGTGCCATATTGAATTATTCCAACATTGTTGGCATGGTGCCATCAACGTACCTGCATGCTGTTCGTATTACCACTGTGGTCCCATATATGTATGTGTTCTGTTTGCTATGCAACTGTTCTGTATCTGGTGTCTGGGTTAATGGGAATATCTATGCATGCTGTTATACCTACCCTGGGATGTGTTGACTATAACTAACCTATATATGATGTTGAACTCTAAACACTACAGCAAGCTTGGGAAGGCCGGTCCCAGCTGACCCACTTGTCCCACCTCAGCTGGCCGAGGCACCGGGCCCCAGCATGTCTGGAGCCCAACCCCGCATCGACCTGTCCACTGGTCCTGCACCACCTTCGGATGGAACTGCCTCAGGGCATGGGACTGGATCCCCCTGGGATTGGGCATGGACAAGCACCTGTCCCCCATGGCCAGGTCGGGTTCATGGTGCATAGAGCAATCAACGACCAGGTCGGTAAACTTCTACGCCACCTTGAGGGCTGCATGTCACAATTAGAGAGTCAGCCTGGCTCTGCAGCTCCGCCCCCAACACAACCACTTTCGGGGCTGTGAAGGTTTAGTGGTGACTGGCCATGGGTGGGGACCTCAGTCCCACTGTTACCACTATGGGGCTTGTGGGCTTCCGATATCCCAACATCCCTCCCCATCAAGGGTTTTACCCCCACATGTGTCATATACTGCCCGTGTATGCATTTTGTGTGTCTTGTCTGTTAACCTACCCAACCTACCTCCCCAAATATACCTACTACCCCTTCACAACATCCCACTCCCACCTGAAAAAAAAAAGGCAATCTGTTCCCAGAAAAAAATCTTGCCCCATACATAGCTGTCCATTTCGCACATGTGTCCACTGGACACATGTAATCTGGTCTGATTAGCATCACAATGATTTATTGTTGTCCTCACCCCTCTCCCAGAGGTTTGAGTGTCCAAATCTACCTCCAAATACAGTGTATATGCACAGCTGTTGCTGTAGAAGAAATGGGCAGCTATGGACCTTCCCTACACCCTTCCTGCAAATTCCTAGCTATTTTCCCTACTATCTTTTCCTCTTTGTGCCCCTTTCTTCACCACTTTCCTAGCAACCCCTTTTTCTTTTCTTTTAAAGAAATTAGCATGGGGGTAAGTGGGAGTAAGCACTTTTAAGCAGCAGTAAATGGGATTAAGCCTGTTTGCGCAGGTGTAAGCAATGCCTACACAGGTTAAGCAATTCAGAAGCTAACTGATTATAAGAAACAGTAACCGTAACTTAGCGGTGCTTACCATCACGCAAACCTGCTTACAACTGCTCAAAAGTGCCTTAATCACACTGTATCCAATGGCCCTTGTTCTGCCTAGCAACAAAATAAACAGCCTCTGCTAGGATCAAACCCAAAACTCTGCATACCATAACCAAAGCGATTTACCACTACACCATCTCAGTTATACATATCCTTGATGTATTCAAAAACATATCCAGCCGAGTCATTCAGCAGTACATAGAATGTATTCCAACATGTAGATGTATGTGTGTGTGAGTAAATATATTAATGTCTAAACAGGTGCAACATATTGCTATATATATATATATATATATATATATATATATAAACATGCAAATGCCTACATCTGTAGATATATATGTCCACATCTACTCTGCATGTCTAAATATATAAGGCAGGTTATATATATGTCAGCAGATATACATATATATATATATATATATATATGTCTTTATATATATATCTTTATATATATAGATATATGTTTGTGTGTGTGTGTGTGTATATATAGATATATATATCTATATATATATATATATATATATATCTATATATCTATATATATATATATATATATATATATATATATATATATATATATATTTATTTATATATGTGTATATACAGACATACATCTGTGGATAACAATGGGGAAATAGCAAAAACATATATGCCCTTATGCAACATTAATGGGGTTGAGAGGCCCCACACAATATACGTCTGGTATGAATTGGTATACCCCCCAGCCAAGCACGACCCCACTGTAATACAGTACCAAGTGCTGCAGATCCCATAACCCGGACCAGACACGACATGGCCATCCCTAGGATACATATACACAGACACATATATGCAGATACAGATATATATATATATATATATATATATATATATATATATATATATATATATATATATATATATATGTACATATATACATAACTACACATTCACAGACAGAGATATGTACAGTAAGATACATATGCAGTACGTGCAGCCAATATGGAGCAGCCAGCATTCCTACAGTCTCGACCTTACCAACTGGAGACTGTATGAGCCACCCATACAAATGACATTCATAGCTTGCAGCCTATACCCACAGAGATATCAAAGGGTATAACACCACACACAGGTGTGCATAAATGAATGTGAAAGCTTTATTTTTGTACTATGACAGTTGTATATGCCATGTCATATAGCTGTTTAGACAATGACATTCATATGAACAGTGTAATGCAACTGTGAAACAGTTATACTAAGACAGTAGTCTGGAAAGGTTGACATATGTTGCTGTCCAGGCCGAGGCCTACAAGTAGTACAATAGTAATGACAGACTGGGCTACAGCATACCAGATAATCAACAATACGTAATGTCGATGTATAGGTCTGCAGCCTCTATCTACACTCTGAACACAATCCCTAGGGGGTACAGACCCCAGCTGACCCAATGGGATGTATCTGTTACATAGCAAGGCATACCTGACACCATCACAATCACACTGACAAACAGTATGGCAGGAGGCAGTAGGCTTGCATTTACCCAAGGTGGATTGTATGGTAAAGTACATCCAGATACCTTAAGGCAGCTTATCCCAGATACCCACACATGTTGTAACAGCTTAGGTTTGTCATGGTGCACCCCCCCTACACTCACTAATACTGGGCCATATACCACTGTTACATACATTGGTCTCTGGAGTGCATTAGGTCACACATGTATTGTGTAGGTGAAGCCCACACATATATGGCCCCAACCCCCAGTATGTGTTAGGGACACAACAGCAGTGGAGTGATGGCAGGAATGACAGCATGATATACACGCAGCCCACTATATAACAACCCCTGACAGCATGTCATATGTGCAAAGCCTGGTATGTAGGTGGAGGACAGAGGCTGGAACACAGGCACATATGTGTAAAACTGTTGTCATACAGTAAGCAAGATATGTATATGTGTATATATCTATATGGATATATGTATACTTATATATACATATATGTTCACCGTATTTCCTGCACATGGAGTGGAGCCCTACCTCAGCTCCAATAGTCCCAACCTCTCAGTGCAAGGGGATGTCACATATGTAGTGCAGGTATATTTGTAGACTATTGCTACTGTAATAGGGATTGTCTTCACAGAAATGGTGTGTGTGGGAGGCCACATCTGCTGATAACATGTGCGCATTGGCTACTTACAGACATCTTAAGGTCATCATAGTACAGTACCACTGCTAGCACAGTAACGCCCCTGTGGACTACAGCTGTAATATGGCTAATATATCTGGACAGTCTGACACACTCTGGTCAGTCCAGGGGTATACACAGAACCCCTTCATGCAAGACGTGGACCAGGCATGTCAATGTGGATGTTACCAGCCATGTAGATGAGTATAACACGTACATACTGGTATACATTTGCCCCCATAGGTTATGCATTCATACACCCCTGTCTGTCCTGACACATAATAACCGCTGGTACAGAGGTGCCATGGCCACATACTATCCACAAGTTAGTGACATACATCTGAACAGCATCCCACTGCATTGTCTGACATACATGACTGTTATGGTGGCCCAGCAGCAGTACATCTGGGAAATATCTGGACATGACATCTTACTGGATAAGTACAGTAAGCTGCTAGGCATGTAACAAAGCACAGTGCAGGCTACAGGCAGACTGACTCAACACTGGGCTACATCTGCTATGTGGGAATACACATGTACTTGCATAGATAGCAGGTTGTACAGGCATGTCACATCAGAGAGTAACAGAGACCTGTGTGAAAGTGCATAACCACAACCATTGCGTACACAGCCACAGCCACATATGGTAAGCTAGTGTACTATTACAGTATATGGACTATCTGATGTACACCATCCTCATATGAGCCACTCACACAGCAACCCTACATATACTGGGCCGCTACACAGTGTGGTCTGATGGCTGTCTGTGGTTTGGGACATGTGTGTGTTCACCCCTACAAACATGTAAACTGATAGGGTGACATACAGTGGAGCAGCATGTAACATCAGATAGAGCAGGACCAAGAACAATGACATCTACCACAGTCTCTACACAGGCCAAGGTACATATGTACTATACACACTGTCAACAATTACCAGACTTACACATACCTCAGTACTGTACACACAACCACAGAATGCCCAGGCTATGTCCTCAAATATAACCCCTACTATACATGACATGTGTAGCAGTCTGATATCTCACTGACTTGTTATCAGATATGCTGTTAATGAATATGGTGTGCAGAACATATGCACCCTCTACTGCATGACATATGTACAGAGGTTGACAGAGTTGTGGCTGGAGGTACAAACACAGGGCCAATATTGACATGTTGTGATAACCTCATACATTCCTATCGTAACAGGGTTTGATGCAACATATGTCCTATGAGGGATATGACGTCAGTAACTCTCCCAGCTGTCACCATGTACTGACTGCAATCCTCACACTACCTTCTGCAGTTGAGAGATAGGTGCACTGTGGGTAACCCAAGGAACACAAAGCACCACACACTGCCCAGTCTGCAGAAGACCCTACAGATGAGGATTCCTCATAAACATAGTACTGACATGACAAAATACTAAAACATGTAGGACAGCCATATCCACACACACACCCTGTTAAACCAATATTACCCCAACTGTAGTATAGCAGCACTTACAGTCTGTTGTCAGAACAGGCACATCCTACTCCTGTGTGTTGTCCTGTTTCCACAGTGTATGTTGTCAGTGGTAAGTCCCCAATCCATTTGTGATGCTGTTTGCCAAACAACAGATCTGGTTTCTGCTCACAGTGAATGAAAAGGCCCAACTCCAACATGATGTTCCTAGATATTGGAGTGTGTTCCCATGCAATTGGCTATGGGAATGTTACCACAGCTGTTCCACATGCAGTCAGCTAGAGGAGGGCTGTAGTCTGTGCAGAGGCCATCAGCTGATCATGAGCATCACTGACACTACACATGCTGCTGCCTAAGCAAAGCAGGTGTGAGTCTCCACATTCACCAGAGAGGGAGTGAGAGAGACAGACAGAGGTAAAGATAAGTCAGGGTGGGTTGAGAGAGTACAAGTTATGCATGTTTGTGTCACACACCTACCAGTCCAGGGTATCAGACCCCTGACTGACTATGTACTGATATCACATCTGTTATCCCTGCATGGTGGATATTGTGATTTATGCTAGGGGCACCATATAAGAAATTTTAAAAACCCACTCAACATTGAGTCCAATTATTACACAGTCACAAACACACAAGACACAAATAACAAACATCAACACACACACCTGTCACATCTGGGATTAAAACCCCTATCTAACTAGTTATTACACTACAGCACTGTACAATTACAGAATGCACCATGGAGATTACTGGAGTAGTCTTTTCCCAAAGATTTATTTCACAGTGAGTGACATCAGCAAGATTGCCAAAGTAGGGCAAATGAATTGCAGTGAGTGTGACTAGCCAAACATGCATTGCTCTCTACACAGGCATAGGAACAGACACAAAAGCATCCACAAGTCCCATGTTTAAGAATAGAACCCCTACCAGGGCTCTATATCACTCTACAGCATTGCATTGTTATAACACACACCACATTGATTGTTGAATTACTCTTTCCCCAAAGGTGTACTTCACAGTGATTGACATCAGCAGGATTGCCAAAGTAGGGCATTTGAATTGTATTGAGTGCGACTAACCTAAATTGCCCTAATTAGTCTGTATGCATTAACCGCTGTTCTAGCCAGAACAAAAATAACCTGTCTTTACAGGTCATGGTCCCAGGACCTTGTACACTATAGTCACAGTAACTAACCACTAAGTCATCACAACAGTACATGAGAGTGCAGTTTCACCAAAGTAATCCCACCATAGGCTAATCAAACTAAACATGTGAAAGGAATGTATATACAGTTGTCCATAAAATACCTCTCCAAAGCCAACTTCATGCTACTCAAGGCAGAAGTGACAATGTTTGTGACACCCATGGAGACAGGAGCTTACAGTTCAACTGATGAATCCTGCACTAAGGCACTGTATGAGCACATCCACTTGTGCATGATTCCTGACATTCCACATAGAGCCACGATGCTCACCTTCCAAATAAGCAAGTCAGTCTGGTGGTCTCCTACCATTAACAGAGTATATAACAGAAGGTAGACACTGTTGATGAAAAAAGGATAATCAAAGGATGCAAACAACTCCCTTACCAGCCCCAGTAAGACTTAGAGATCCCTCATGGAGTTCTTCAAAGCTGGTTATGTAACTAAAATCGCCAAAGATTCCACAGACAACCACACACCATTCTATAGTTATGTCCAGAATCTAACTGGCAATGCTCAGAAGTGCTCTGAGCTATAAGAGAATGGCATTACATAAACTGCTCCCACGAAATGTGCTAATATCCTGGCAGATTGATTTAGTGCCACATTCACCCCCTCTCACCCCCAAAAGGGCCCATGTCAATACAAAAAGAGTTCCATTGCCCAGTAATCATGGCCACACAGGCAGAAACCACACTATTCACAGCTAAGTATACAGCATCCACGAGACCAGATTACATCCTGGGTTGTATACTACATGAACTACAAAATGAAATGGCAACTCACCTAACTATCATGTGTAATCATAGCCTCACATCAGGCCTGGTGGCCATGGAGTGGTGCACAGCTGCAGTTATCCCACTCCACAAGGGGGGATCCACCTTGTATCCCTGGAACTACTGTCACATCAGTCTGATGAGCCAGATCTGCATGGCCATGGAATGCATTATCAGGGATGTTTTGAATGCAGACATTGGCAATCCTCAAACACTGGATCCCATACAGATTGGGCTCATGGAGGGCCAGTCTTGTCTCCTGAAACTGATTGACTGCTGTGACTCAGCCTGCATAGCTGTTGAAGAGGGTTAGGCAGTCCACATAGCCTATGTGGACCTTGCCAAGCCCTTCATCACCATCCCCCAGTCTGGAAACATAGATTAACATTCTAATCTAGTGATACATCCCTATGCCACTCAATGGTTTGCCACATGGCTTACTGACAGAACCCAAACTGTAGGTGCAACTGACTCCAAATCCATCCCCAGACAAGTGACAAGTGGAGTACCTCAGGGTTCAGTCCTGGGACCACTGTTATTTGGCATCTACATCTCAGAAGTACAGGCCAACAGTATGGGACTCTGGCTAATAAAGGTAACAGATGACTGCAAAATGGGAGTCATTATGAGCTTCACTTTACTTCATGATATGTCAGTGATACCAGCCTGACATCATACAGGTGGGATGGAGTACTGTGAACATCTTGTGCCCTTGCCGTGTAAGGTCCTGGTTATGGGATCTGCAACAGTTGGTATGGTATTGCAGGGCAGACGTGTTTGGCTGTGGGGGGATTACCTATTCGTGCATGATGTATGTTGTTTGTGCCTGTCAACCCCATTAATGGTGCATGTGGACATATATGTTTCTGCTATGTTCACACATTATTTACAGATGTATGTCTGTATATACCTATATAGATATAAATATCTGCTTACATATATGTGTGTGTGTGTGTGTGTGTGTGTGTGTGTGTGTGTGTGTGTGTGTGTATATATATATATATATATATATATATATATATATATATATATATATAGATATATATACATATATCAATATGTTGTATCTGTATATATTTTCACACACACATACATCTACATGTTGGAATACATTCTCTGTACTGTTGAATGACTGGGCTGGATGATAGGTTTATGAATACAGCAAGGCTATGTATATCTGGGATGGTTTAGTGGTAACTCCCTTTGGCTATGGTGTCCATGGTCCTGGGTTTGAGCCTAGCAGAGGTTGTTTATTTTGTTGCTAGGCAGAACATGGGCCATTGGATACAGAGTGATTAAGGCACTTTAAAGCTATTGTATGCGGGTTTGAGCAGAGGTAAGCACTGCTAATGTCTGGTTACAGTTTCTTATAGTCAGTTAGCTGCTGAATTGCTTAACCTGTGTAGGCATTGCTTAGCATGCAAACCTGTTTACAACTGCTTTAAAGTGCCTTAATCACTGTGTATCCAACAGGCCATGTTCTGCCCAGCAACCAAATAAAAAAGCTCTTGCAAGGCTCAAAACAAGAACCCTACACACCATAGACAAATGATTTACCACTAAGCCATGACAGATACAAAGGGGTTTGACGTTTTCAGAAACATATCATCCAGTTCAGTCATGTAACAGCACAGAAGAATGTATACCAACATCTATATGTATGTATGTGTAAATATATTCATATCTAAACAGATACAACATATCTAGATATGTGTGTATATATATATATATATATATATATATATATATATATGTATATATATGTGTGTGTGTGTGTGTGTGTGTATATATATATATATATATATATATATATATATATATATATATATATACATATATTATTTTCTAAAACTATGTACATATATATATATCAATATATTTGCACATATATACATGCATATGCCTAAATCAACACATATATGTGTCTACACCGGGTTCCTATTAGGATGAAAACACATTTTGTTGAATGTGTTTTCATCGACATATATAGCGCAAACAGGCAAAACAGTGAAGCGGTTGTTCAGCGAATTCTTTCCCTTGGAAAGAAGTCGCTTGACCGCTTCACTGTTTTGCCGTGTTCTGCAGTGTAGTGTGGTCCCTCGTCCGGTATAGCTCCCGAGCGTGAATGTGCAACAGTTACTGACCTTTGGGTTAGGGTGCGGGTTAAGGTAAGTGCATATGTACGAAAGTGTTTACTGTTTATTATTTTGCATTAGATGCATGGTTGAGTTACGTGTGTATGTGTTTTCAGCTGTTTACTTTTGGTTTGGGGGGTAGAATTAGGGTTAAATTAAGTGTGTATGTGTTTGGAACTGTTTATGTAAATGTGCAAGAGTTACTGACCTTAGGGTTGGGGTGCGAGTTAAGGTAAGTGCATATGTTTTAAAATGTTTACTGTTTTTTTTTTCCATTAGATGTGTGGTTGGGTTACATGCATATGTATATTTAGTTGCTTAATGTTTTTTTTTTTTTTTTTTGTGGGGATACAATTAGGGTGAGGGTATGTGTGTATGTGTTTGGAGCTGTTTAATTTTTTTTTTTTTCGGTTGGAACAACGATTTCTTTCCCTAGGAAAGAAATCGCTGTTCTGTGGTTTCAACATTTCCAGCTTTCTCTGAAAATGTGTCGATGAAACATCGTTTGCTGTTTTCAGCATTCGATGTTTCAATATAGACCCATCTACACCTATATCTCTACATATACACAGCATGTTATGTATATATATATAGGTATATATGCACATATATACATGCATATGCCTAAATCGACAAATATATGGGTCTGCACTGGATTCCTATTAGAACGACGAAAACACATTTTTTCGAATGCGTTTAGATCGACACATATAGTGCAAACAGGTAAAACAGTGAAGCAGTTCAGCGAATTCTTTCTCTGGGAAAGAAGTCGCTTGACCTCTTCACTGTTTTGCTGTGTTCTGCAGTGTAGTGTGGTCCCTTGTCCGGTATAGCTCCCGAGCGTGAATGTGCAACAGTTACTGACCTTAGGGTTAGGATGCGGGTTAAGGTAAGTGCGTATGTACGAAAGTGTTTACTGTTTATTATTTTGCATTAGATGTATGGTTGAGTTACGTGTGTATGTGTTTTCAGCTGTTTACTTTTTGTTTGGGGGGGTAGAATTAGGGTTAAGGTAAGTGCGTATTTGTTTGGAACTGTTTATGTAAATGTGCAAGAGTTACTGAGCTTAGGGTTAGGGTGCTGGTTAAGTTAATTGCATATGTTTTAAAATGTTTACTTTTTTTTTTCCATTAGATGTGTGGTTGGGTTACGATGATTTGTGTATTTAGTTGTTTACTTTTTTTTTTTTGTTGGGGTTCAATTAGGGTGAGGGTATGTGTGTATGTGTTTGGAACTGTTTAATTTTTTTTTTCGGTTGGAACAATGATTTCTTTCCCTAGGAAAGAAATCGCTGTTTTGTGGTTTCGACATTTTCAGCTTTCGCTGAAAATGTGTCGATGAAACATCGTTCGCTGTTTTCAGCATTCGATGTTTCAATATAGACCCATCTACACCTATATGTCTACATATACACAGCACAATTATATATATGTTAGCAGATATATAAATCAATTATTGCATTTTCCTGCTGTTTGTTGCAAAAAATAAAAAAATATATCCTTGTTTCCCGTCTTTCCTGACCTAGAGTAGTCCAAATACAGGCTTTGCTGTATTCTGGACTTTTGGAAAGTTCCTGTGTTGCCCATTTCCTTTCTTGGATAAAGGGAGGCTTCTTTGTTCACCAGTGGCAGTGGGGAGCTTAGAGCAGCCTATCTATCCATGGAGGAGTGTTCCCAGCACAAGAATCTGGTAGACTATTGGCCGTTTTGGACCAATGTCTAGCTCTTTCAAGTCCCCTCTGTATAAAACCCGCTTTAGCGTGGCTTTGCGCGATTTTGAGCATAGTGCAGCATCGGGCAACGCAGCTTAATTGGGTTTAAACCATTCTCGGCTCCACAAAGTCTGCTCTTCACTTTTTCCCTTAGAACGGATCTAGTTCTCATAATAAACACCCTATTCCTACTCTAAAGCCTGGCACTTGCTCACTAAAGCAATTATATAAGTCAGCACTAAAAAAATTAAAATCACTACACCCTCACAAACTCCCCTTGAGTACCTTGTTCCCCATTGGCCCTTTTTTCAATTGTAAAGGAATTCCCACTACTATTCTAGCATGTCCAAAGGTTAGTTGTCAATCTCCTCTCTGGTCCAGCTGGTGAATCTGGGAATCTTGAGGCAATGTTACAACTGCTTCATGTACACAGACAACCCTCTCCTCCTCCCAACAAATTCCAACACATGTGAGAGATGCAACCATATAGCCAAACTGGAAGCTAAGCTCTCTCAACTCAGTACTGGCGTGACCAGTCAGGAGGAGAAGGAAACCACACTCACTACAATTCCAGTCTCACATAGACATACCAGGACAGCAAACCAAACACATAAACACACAAAAACATACTCGGAGGCTCTAAATACAAACCTGCCTAAGCAACAGAGACCTCCAAAGCAGACACCCAAGCAACCACTACCCCAAAACAAAACACGTGCAACACATAGCTCACAAAGCCAGTGTGCCAAATAGTCACAGACCTTAAGGCTAAACAACACACCTGATACATTTGTAATAGGTGACTCTATCATCAGGCACACTGACGTCTCGCTCACCAGGCTGAACAAGGAGAAGGTCACAGTGAGCTACCTGTCGGGCGCTAGGATCTGCCACATAACACAAGCACTCAGGTCACTCCAAGGCAAGTACAAATATGACTCAGTCATTGCCCATGCTGCTGTGAATGACCTGAGATGTACCTCCCTGGACTACATGAAAAGAGACATAGAGGAGCTCTCTGAGCATGTAGTCCAGGCCGGTATGACCCCGACCTTGAGTGGCATCTTACCCTCACCAAGAATGATGCCACAATATGAAGACAAGATGATCAATTTCAACAATTGGCTTAAGTATTGGTGTCATTCAAAGGGGATCCAGTGCCTGTCAGCCTGGGATGATATGCTTGACAAGCCACAATGTTTCGCTAGGGATGGCTTGCACCTGTCACCCCTGGGCTTTCGGATATTGGCAAAGGCTCTTGCCACCCCCATAGTGCCTTTATTATGCAAGGCTCAAAAGACAAACCCACCTCCATAGGTATCACAAGGGATAAGAAACTAAGAGTAATGCTACTCAATGCCAGAAGTCTAAACCTCAAGATGCACGCACTCGAACCTCTCCTTAGCATGGAGAACATTGATATCTGTGCAGTAACAGAAACCTGGTTCAAGGCTCCCGAGAGCACCCCAGCACTACCAGGTTATACCTCATACCATGTTTTTCAGCCCCAAAACTTGGACCGAACCACAAAAGGAGGGGGAGTATCAATATTCGTCAAAGATACCCACATCTCCAGGTTGGTGGCACAGCACGAAGCATCAGAGACTATCCATGTGCAACTAACAGTGGGTAAAACTGCCTTCCAGTTTATAGCCTGCTACAGACCACCCTCCCAAACCCAGGAACCCCACTCGGCCTTCCTGAGAACACTGGAAAATATGAAGGTCTCTCCAAACACCATTATATTGGGTGACTTCAACTACCCAAACATAGACTGGGAGTGTTACTCTAGCTCCAACACCCTAGCCCAAAGGTTCCTAGAATTTATAAACTCAAATGCTATGGAACAACTTGTTACCACTCCCACAAGAGGGGAAAACATACTGGACCTGATCATCACCAACATGGGGACTCTATGCTCCAGACCAGAAGTGTATCCCTCACTGGTAAGATTAGACAATAAACTAATCTCACTAGATATTCACATCCCAACCCCAGCCCCTGCTCATTAAACCACAGTGAAAAACTTCTCTAAAGCAATTTTCACACTCCTCAAAACTGAGGTGGAATCCTTCAAAGCCCCCAGGCCTGTGGAAAATATGGCCCAGACCGCAGAATCCTTTATAAACGCATTCTATGAACACTTTCAGGAATGCATGGATCATGCAATCCCAAACAAAACCAAGACCCAATCCTTCACAGGCAGGTGTCCTGTCTGGTGGACCCCAGCAATAAACAAACTATACAACAGAAGGAGGAAGCTACTACATGACAGAGCAAAATCCCAAAAAGGGAAAGCTTCTCTGATCAGTATTAGCAAAAACTACTAGCACTCATAAAATCGTCTAAGGCCAGCTTCGAGAGAAATATTGCACAGGACAGTAAGGATAATCACAAGGCTTTCTTTAGTTATGTTAGGACCTGGGTGGGAATTCCCAGATATGCTCAGAATTAGTCCGAAATGACAAAAAATACACCAAACCCACAGACATTGCCAACATCCTAGCTGACAGGTTCAGCAAACTTCTCCCTTCCCCACCAAAGGGCAAATATCTATCCCAGAGTGCTGCACCCTGACATCTCAGATGCTCAGGTAAGAGCCGCCCTCTCCAAAGCAAAAAACACAGCATCAATGGGACCAGACGGTGTCCTGGGCTGCGTCCTACATGAACTCCAAGAAGAACTAAACCCAAACATAAAACTACTGTTCAATCTCAGCCTTACTACATGATATGTACCCAAAGAGTGTCGTACAGCAACAGTGGTCCCTCTACACAAAGGTGGTGCCTCAACGGATCCTGGAAACTATTGCCCCATAAGCCTGACTAGCTTGGTCTGCAAAGCTATGGAAAGGATCATCATGGACCTCATAAATAAAGATATTGGGGACCTACAGACACTGGATCCTACCCAGTTCGGCTTTATTAAAAGCAGATCCTGCCTCTTAAACCTGGTTGATTTCTTTGAAACAGTCACCAAGGCCATTGATGAGGGGAAGGTGGTCCACACATCCTACCTGGACCTCACAAAAGCCTTCAATACAATACCCCACTCGGGCATTATCAATAAGCTCACCAGCTTAAATATAAACCCCTATGTCACTAGATGGGTTGCAAACTGGCTCAAGGACAGAACCCACATGGTTAGAATTGCTGGAGCCATGTCAGACTCCAAACCAGTTACAAGTGGCGTCCCACAAGGCTCAGTCCTGGAACCTCTCTTGTTCGGTATATATTTCTTGGAGGTACAGGCCAACATGGAAGGACTGTGGCTGACCAAGTTCGCAGATGACTGCAAACTGGGCACCATAATCGACTCTCCAGCCGACACAAGCATCCTACAAAAGGGTCTCATAGAAACAGACAACTGGTGCCAGAGCCATGGCCTCAAACTAAACGCCAAAAAGTGTATAGTCATCCCCTTTGGAAAAAACAAAGTGCCCACAAATTACCACATAGCTGGTAATCCATTAAGTACGGAAGAAGTAATTAGGGATCTGGGGACCCAAGTTGATAGCAATCTCTCATTCGACAACCACATGGCCAAAGTGGTTAGAAAAACATTTTATATAGCCCACCTAATCATGAAGGGATTCACATCTAGATCAGGGGAGGTCATCGTGCCTCTTTACTAATCCCTCATCTGGCCCATAATTGAGTACAATGCCCCTTTTGGGATGTACCTTACCAGACACCTGCAGCAACTGGAAAGACCCCAAAAGTACCTCACCAAGAGGATCAAAGTGCTCAAACAGATGCCATATGCTTCCCGGTTAAAGAAACTCCAGCTCTACTCGGTGGCATACCGCCTGCGCAGATGCAATCTGTGCCTGATGTATAAAGCCATATCCAACTCAAAATTAATGAACATGCTGCACCTCAGAAAATCCAAATCCCATCGAGCTACGTGCTCGAGAGACTTGAACCTCAGCACTGAAATAAATAGGACATGCTGGAGAGACAGATTCATAACCCAGAGGCTCCCTTCACTCTGGAATAAAATCCCAGTCCAGGTTAGGCAGAGTCCCTCATTGACTCTCTTCAAGAGGAATCTTGATGAGTGGATGGGAGATCATAGGTTTACTCCTGGTATCACTTCTGTGTCACTGTTAGACAGAGGCACAGTATAGGCATAGCAAAATTCATTTAAAATGGCATGTAAATCCAAACACACTCTTGTAAATGCCCTGTGGCAGATAGCCTAGTATGAACCTATGAACCTATGAATATAGGTATATATGGCCATACATCTGTAGATAGCAATGGCAGTTTAACAAATGCACATATGTCCACATGCACCGTTAATGGGGTTGAGAGGCCACACACACTATACATCTTGTATGAATAGGCACCCCCCCCACAGGCAACCACGTGTGCCCTGCAATACACTACCAAGTACAGTCTGCCTCCCATAGGACATCTAATATGTGGAAGCCATCAACATCCCCAGGATACAGATACACAGATAAGCAGATACACATATACTATGTATATATATATATATATATATATATATATATATATATATATATATACATGTGACTACATATACACACACAGTTATATGTACAGTCAGATACATATGTAGAAGGTGCACAAAATATGGAATAGACATATGCCTACAGTTAACAACTGAACAACTGGACACTGTATGGGCCACCCATACAAATGTCAATCGTTGCCTGCAAGATATACCCATAGAAAGGTCATAGGAAAGACACCACACACAAGTTTGCAGAAATGGGAATCCTTTAATTGTGTACTATACCAGTTCTATATGCCATGTCATATAGCTGTTCAGATACTGACAACCATATAAACAGAGTACTGCAACTGTGAAACAGTTACACTAATATAGTAGTCTGGAAAGGTTCATAACTGTTGCTGTCCTGGCCAAGCCCTTCAAATTGTACAATAGTGAATACAGACTGGGCCACAGGATACCATCCTATCAACAGTATGTACTGCAGGTGTGTAGTTCAGCAGCCTCTATCTACACTCTGTACACATTCTGTAGGAGGTAAAGACGTTTTGTGAACAAATGGGTTGTAACTGGTACATAACAAGGCATAACTGACACCATCTCGAGCAGACCAACAAACAGAACAGTCTGTATGGCAGGAGGCAGTAGGCTTGCAGACCCCAGTTCATGTAAATAATGTCAATATATGTGAAGTATACGGTACTGTACATCCAGATACCTTGTGGCAGTTCATCCCTGATACCCCTACATTTTGTAACAGCCTAAGTCATTTATGGTGCACCCCACCTAGACTCAATAATACAGGCCCATATACCACTGTTACATACACTGGCCTCTGGAGTGCATAAGGGCACACATGTATTGTGTAGGTGATGCCCACCCATATATGGCCCCAGCCTCACTGTATATGCGGGGGATACGACAGCAGTTGACTAATGGCAGCAATGGCTGTGTGATATACTCACAGCCCACTACAGAACAACCACCAACAGCATGACATGTGTGCAAAGCTTGATATGTAGATGGAGGACAGAGGCTGGAACACAGGCACATATGTGGAACACTGTTGCTATACACTAAGCAAGGTGTTGGTGTTACAGGATAGTCTGCAACATACTCTTAGTCAGGAAATTGAGGTTAGACATAGAAATGGATGTAGCCGTGTACTGATAGCATGCAACACACACACACTGCCAGTGTAATATCTGACACAGGACCTGTGTGGTGGATGGACAACACATGATAGGCTTTCCTCTGTCCAGCAAGAGAATAGGCCCACAGTAGTGAGCTATGCAAACAGACTGTATTCCAAGGTACACTAGTATGTTCACACACACACACACACACACACACACACACACACACACACACACACACACACACACACACACACACACACACACACACACACACACACACCCTGTAACACCAGTACTATGTAAAGAATAACACAACTCTACTCACAGTCTGTCTGTAGTTCGTGATCCTCCTACAAATATGTGGCTGCTCTGAGTGTGCAGGTTCTCCTGTAAGAGGTATTGCTACGTGCTATCTGTAACACTGATGCCCACACACAGGAAAGATGTCCATCCCACAGGAAATGTAAAGGGACCACACCCACATGTTGTAGGGATTTATAGTGGGTGGTTGCCATGACAGTGATAACTGGAAGTAACACACATGTGTAATTTTATATATATATATATATATATATATATATATATATATATATATATATATATATATATATATATATATATATATACATACATATATATATATGGCAATCTGGATAAGTAGATGTACATAAATTTCAACCATATGTCCTGGACTTGGAGTGTAGACCTACCCCAGCCCCTGTATTTCCAAAGTCATAGTGCAAGGGGATGTCAGGAATGTATAGCAGGTATATTACTTGACTATTGCTACTGTCATTGGGATTGTCTTCACAGACATGGTGTGTGTGGAAGGTGACATCTGCTTATAACATGTCTGCCATTGGCTTCTGACAGACATCCTAAGGAAATCATTGTAAAGTACCGCCACTAGCATGTAATATCCTGTGGATTGCAGCAGAGATATTGGCCAATATATGTGGAACTTCAGACACACTCTGTACAGTCCAGAGGTTTACACATAACCCCTTAGTGCACAACATGTGTACCAGACCTGACAATATGGATGTAGACAGCCATATAGATGGGTATAACACATAACGACTGGTATACATTTGCCACCATAGGTTTTGGATTCACACACTCCTGTCTGGCCTGACACATAATGACTGCTGGTACAGAGATGCCATGGACACATACTACTCACTAGATATTGACATACATCTTTACAGCAACCCACTACTCTGTCTGACATACATTACTTTTAAGAGAGGCCCAGCAGCAGTACATCTGGCAAGTATCTTCACATGACATCTCACTGGGTAAGTACACTAGGCTGCTAGGCATGTAACAATGGGGGAATGCACATGTACCTGCATATATAGCAGGTTCAACAGCTATATCACAGCACAGGGTAAGATATACCTGTGTGAAAGTGCATAACCACAACCAATGTGAACACAGCCACAGTCACATATGGCAAATTAGCATATTATTACAGTATATGGACTATCTGTTCTACACCATCCTCATATGTGCCACTCACAGAATGACCCTGCATATACTGGGCTGCTACACAGTTTGGTCTGATGGCTGTCTTTGGTATGGGGCATGTGTGTGTATGGCCCTACAAACATGTATGGAAAAATGGTACCATGCAGTGGGGCAGCACGTAACATCAGATAGAAGGGGAGCTAGAACAATGACATCTACCACAGTCTGTACACAGACTAATGTAAATATTAACAATACACACACTGCTGACATTCACCATCACTACACAGTCCTCAGTACTGTATAAACATCCACAGAATATCCAGGTCATGTCATGATATATAACCCCTACTGTACATGACATGTGTAGCAATCTGCTATATCACTGGCTTGTTATCAGATACAATGACACTATTTATGGTGTACAGCACATATGAACCACTTCATGCACGTCATATGTACAAAGGTTGACAGAGGTGTGACTGATAGCACATACACAGGGCCAGTATAGACATGTTGCTGTGATAACCTCATACATTTACCATTACAAGGTTTGTTGCAACATATGTCCTATGAGGGATATGAAGTCAGTAACTGTCACGGCCTTCACCATCTACAGACTGCAATCCTCACACTACCTTCTGCATTCCACAGATAGATGCACCGTGGCTAACACATGAAACCAAAGGCACATCACTGCCCAGTCTGCAGATGACCCTGCAGATGGGGATTCCTCATATACATGGAACTGACATGGCAGGCATTGCGACAGGCATATCCAGACAAACACTATTAAACCAACATTAATCCAAATGCAGCATAACAACACTTACAGTCGGTAGTCTGGTCAGGCACATTCCCCTCCTGTTGGTTTCCCTTTTTCCACAGTATATGTTGTTAGAGGTAAATCTCCAAACCATCTGAGATGCTGTTTGCCAAACAACAGATCTAGTTCCTGCTCACAGTGACTGTAAAGGGCCAACACCACCATGATGTTTCTAGTTATTTGAGTGTGTTTCCATGCATTTGGCTATGGGAATGTTACCACAGCTGTTCCGCATTCAATCAGCTAGGGGTGGGCTACAATTCATGCAGAGGCCATCAGCTAATCATGAGCATCACTTAAATTACACATGCTGCTGCCTAAGCCTGCACATCCACCAGAGAGGTGGTGGGGGAGGCAGACAGAGGCAAATACATGTTAGGGAGGGGTGGGAGAGTAAAACTGAAACATGTTCATTTCACACACCTACCAGCACAGGGTAGCAACCCCCCGACAACTATGTAGTGCTATGACAGTTCCATGTGGTTATTGGATGTGCCACATGGGTTGCCTGCTGTGGAGCACTCAGAAAGTTTATGTGATGGTGAGTGGCATCTGCAACAGGGATACAGTAGATATACAGTAGGTGACATACACGTGCCTGTCTGCATGAACTGGTGCCAGTGTCAACACAGGCACACTCACACAGGGATGCACACACACTGACACACTTGGCAGGGCCAGGAGTGCAACTCATCACTAGTGGGATTGCCACAGCACATCAATATACAGGTATCACATGCACCACACGGGTCATACGGAGTTTGTATGGGCAAAGAGTATGAGGCAGTGTCAGACAGATAGCATGCTTCAATATGCCCTGGGGGGTTGTAGTGAGTGTGGATGTGGACATACACACCATACAATACACACACAAACACACAGGGTGCCAGTTCTGACATGCATGGGTGCATGTCTGCACGGGTGTGTGGTGGTTAACTGTGCCAGCAGGCTGTACAAGGATAGGCGATGGGTATACCTTGGCATCAGGCCACATGACCATGGTTTGCATTGTGGCTCAGGCCTGTATTTTCTGCATTTGCCCACACAGGTGGTTATTGCATCCCCCATCCAGTCACCTTGGTGACTATTGAGTGTGGCCAATGCTGTGCATCACTTGCCATGTATGTGTTCCTTAGTCCATGAAATGGATGGTGTCTGGGATGTGCACACCTCCCACATGCATGTACAGTGACATGTGCTACTGTACCTGGGGTGTCTGGCCCATGTTGTGAACACAGATTATCATCAGATGTGCCAGCCTTGCCCACCATTGGCAGGAACTGGTAATGGGCAGCTGGTTTACCCTACACCTACATTGATAGCATGCTAACCGCATTCCCTGATGTCAGTGTCATCTGTCCATACAGGGCATGTTGTCAGGCATGGTATGTCCGTTGTGAGTCACATGTGAAAGCACCATAGGTGGTGCAGTTGTCCATTGGGGAACATGATGGAGGTGCACTGTCTGCATGTACGTGCATATTGGACAGATGGGCAAGGTGACATGCCCTCTGTAGCCCACTGCTATCACTGCATAGTTACTATCAGTGACCAATATGCAGTGTACTACCCACATATTGTCTGTTGCCTAGGCATGTGTGTGTGTATGACACATTGGTTGACTGTGTGCTTTGGGTAATAGTGGGGTTGCTAACTGTGATTAGCTGGCCTTGATGTCACATGTATGGGTATGGCTTTGCACCCCAGCCTCTCAGCTAATTTATATCTGTTATCCCTATATGGTTGACATTGTGACATATAGTATGGCCAACATAAAAGAAATAAGCAAAACCCCCTCTACATTGCCCACAGTCACAACCACCTCTACACAGGATACGGGTTACAAACACACACACATCTGTCATGTCTGGGAGTTGAACCCCTACCTAACTAGTTTATTACATTACACAGTTATAGTATGCGACACAGACATTACTGAAGTATTTCCTCCCCAAAGGTGTATTTCACATTGAATGACATCAGCATGGAAGGTGTATTTCACATTGAATAACATCAGCAGGATTAGCAGAGAAGGCCTTTTCAACTGTACTGTGAGTGATTAGCCTAAAATGCATTGCTCCCTTCACAGACAGTGAGACACACACAAAACATCCACAACTGACATGTGTGGGTATAGAACCGCTGACAGAGATCTATATTACACTACAGCATGGAGATATTTTAGGACGCACCACAAGGATTACTAGAAACATTTTTCCCCAAAGGTGTATTTCACAATGAAAGACATCACAGCAGGATTACCAAAGAAGGGCATTTCAACTGTACTGCAAGTGACTAGCCTAAAATGCATTGCCCCCTACACAGACAGTGAGACACACACAAAACATCCAAAACCAATATGTGTGGGTATTGAACCCCTGACCAAGGTCTACATCACACTATAGCATAGAGCAATTACAGGTCACACCACAGAGAGTACTATAGACCTTTTTCCACAAAGTTGTATTTCACAATGAATGGCATCAACATGATTGCCAAAGTAGGACATTTGAAATGTACTGCAAGTGAGTAGCATATGATGCTTTGCTCCATACACAGACATTGGAACAGACACAAAACATCCAGAACTGCCATGGGTGAAGATGGAACCCTTCCACAGTTCTAAATCACACTGCAGCAGTACACAGTTATAGGACACATTACAGAGATTACTGGGCTACACCCTTCCCAGAGGTGTATGTCTAGGTGAGTGACATCAGCAGCCTTGCCGGAGTATATAAATTGTACGGAGTGTGAGTAGCCTTAAAAGCATTGCTTTCTATTTTGTCAGACACACAAACAGATTCACACACAAATACACACAGTTGCCAGGTTTGGGGGTAGAACACCTATCTAACTACTTTATTACATTACAGATTTACAGGACACGCTATGGAGATTACTGTGTTATTATTTTCCCAGTGGTGTATTTCTAGGTGAGTGACATCAGCAGCCTTGCCAAAGTTGAGTTTATGATTTGTACAGAGTGTGTGTAGCCTAAAAAGCATTGTGCTCTACTCAGTCAGACACACAGTTGCCAGGGCTGGGGTTAGAACACCTGCCTAACTACTTTATCACACTATTTCAGTATGCAGTTACAGGACGCTTTACAGAGATTAATGGGTTATTATTTTCCCAGAGGTGTATTTCTAGGTGTGTGACATCAGCAGCCTTGCCAAAGTTGAGTATGTAATTTGTAAGGAGTGTGAGTAGCCTAAAAAGCATTTCTCTCTACACAGTCAGAGACAGACAGACACACTCACCAAGTCTGAGGTTAGAACTACTACCTAACTAGATTATCACTACAGCAGTATGCAGTTATGGGATGTGTTATGGAGATTACTGAGCTACAACAGGGAGGGCAGTGTGCATGGGCCATAACCCATTAATGTAGGTGTTAACATGCCATATGCGGGCACAGATGGAGTCATATATCACAGGTACGTGTATACAGTTACTAGATGACTACTTCCTTGTACAGTCATGTTGCACAGCTGGCACGTGCACCACATAGTCTGTCATGCTAACAGATACTGGTGGCTAGTATCTGCAGTGAGTGACATCTGCACCTCATGTGTTTGGGGCCCTTTGGCTGTGTGCTGGGTTGGACAGGCCCAGATAGCTCCTTGTCACAGTCACCCTCTTCCACACATCCATGTCCATCTCCCTTTGGCTTATTATAGTGTGTTGTCCTTACATATGTGTCTATATTTCTATCCACTGTGTGTGAAAGGCAGGAGTGGTGCATACTGACATGTGTTTACACTAAGAACTGTGACTGCCAGATATGTCTGGTCCACTGGTGTTTGCAGACATGGCCTTCATGTGTTTAAGTGTGTGAGCATGCCTAGTATGACCTTTCAGTATGTTGTTGACTGATATTGCCTTCATTCCTCTAAGTGTGTGAACATGCCCAGTATGGCCATCTGTATTGCATGTGTGGATCAAGTCCAGGTAGTTTGTACTGCAGTGCTGACCTTTATGTTGTACACCGACAGGTAGAATGCTGTCTGCAGGGTATCCATCGGTCATTTGGCATTGACTGTTGCTACATTTCTGCATAGCAGGGGGGGGGGACACCTGACTTGTTTCTACATTTCCACACAGGAGTGGGGGGGCACACCTGACTGTTACTATAAGTGTATGTAGGATGATGGGGCACACCTGACACTTGTACACATTTGCTAAGACTGCACTGGTATGTCAGGTACTTCATTTCTGTCTGTAGTCTACCTATTGTGATGGCTAGAGGCATACCAGTGTACTACATATCTTAGCCTTAATTACCTACATATTAGTGTTTGACTTCCTAGCCTTCATAACTTACATCTAACTGCCTGGCCTGCTGTAGTCTGTCTGTGTAGGCCTGGGGGAGGGCTTACCCATAGGGCTCATTCAGAAGCCATAGTACAGCATTTGTTTGTGTTTGTCTGCACCTGTCCTGCTGGCTGAGACTGTTGCTGAGTATGCAAACGTTCCTGACTGGTAAGTGTGGGTCTTATGGACACACATGTTGCTCAGCCCATTTCCTGCAGTGGTTGTTGTCACCCTGTGTAGTACTGGCTACTATGGTGACTCCAGTATGTGTTACTGATGCCATGGTGCCACTATGGGTGTCTACTGTCTGCTGCCATAACATTCGGCCACCCAATTCCCTTGCATGCTCACATCCATACCATAGCTACACATTCTACTCCATTTGACAGTTGGTAGGTTGATTGGCTTACCTTGAGGATGTGCTAGACTTGAGGATGGTGCTGGAGGGCTGCCTATGTTGGATGCACATAATACACTCCCTATACATGGTTGAGCACAGGTAGTGTGATGTTTGGCATCCTTTTTACTGTCTGTGTGAGTCAGAGAGAGGTGTCATTCCCTGGATCCCTACTGTGTCAGTGCATATGCTATGCGTTGTCTCTTTGCCAAGGCCAGGGCATACTGGGCATGCCTCCTTTTGCCTACTGGGGCAGGCTCAAGTTGTTCCTCCTCTGAGTCACTCTGTTCCTGTACAGGCCTTGGCATTGGTGGGGGGCTGTGTGGCCCTGCCCCATGCTGTTCCTGCTGCAACTGTTTCCACAGGATCATATTGTGTAGCATAGCACATACCATAACATATTGTGTACATGTAGCTGGTGAATACTGCAAGGCTCCATCGGATGTGTCAAGACACCGGAAACATGACCTGAGCATCCCAAACACATGCTCTATTATATGTCTGGCTTGTGTGTGTGCCTCATTATGGCATTGTTGTTCAGGTGTGTGTGCCTTTCTGATAGGCGTCATCAGCCACGGCTCCAGTGGGTACCCAGCATCCTCCACTAGGTGACCGTAGGGGATGTCCACATTGGCAAATTTGTGGTACAGCTGCATCAGATGCCATATGTGTGAATCATAGCTTCCAGGGCAGCCAGCACACACATTCATTATAATGCCCTGGGCATCACATACGAACTGGCAGTTGATGGAGGGGATGCCCCTGCGGTTGATGTAGGCCCTACCCTGCTCACTGGGTGGTGCTTTGATACATATGTCCATGCAGTCTATAGCACCCACTACCCTAGGGTATTCTGCTATTTGGTGGAAGAGACACATATTGCTGGTCAACACCTCATGTGTGTTGAGGAAATATATGTGCTCACTGGCATGTGCTGACATGGCATCCAGGAACTGGTGGAATACTTTGGATGCAGATGCCTGTGAAATCCCCATGATATCCCCAGTTGTGCTTTGGAAGGTACCTGTGGCTAGTATATTTAGGCCTACTCATACCTTGGTATCCACTGGGATGGGTTCCCTTTGGCCAGTTTGGTGTGTCAGGTGCGGCCGGCACAGCTCAACAATTTGCTGTAGGAGGTCTCTGTCCACTCTATAGCGTTCCACTATCTCCAGCTCATGTAGCCCATGGTAGGTTACCCTGGGTCTGTACACTCTTCTCCATCTCCTCACTGTGGGTTGTTCAGCAGCATTCACATCCTCACCACCCTCATCCTCTTGCACATGTTGTTCTATGTTGCTTGCTGCAGGTTTGTTTGTTAAAAGTTCCCTGCTTGTATACACCGGTGGCGTAGAGTTTGGAAAACCCAGAGGGGAAGGTGTTTGCTTAGTTTAAAGTAGTGTTATGGGCTGGGCTGGTCTGCTGTCTGTGTAATTGGTTGATTCTGATACATTTCACCTGCCAGCTAAGCTAGTTCTCCTTGATTACCTTCTTACTGCTGTTTTCCCTTCCCATTGCCTCCCTGTTTAAGCCCGTGTGCGCACCGTGCAAATGGAGTGCTCAAATGTGCACAGAGCTGCTATTTCCTAGTTTAACTTCCTTTTTCTTTCTGTAAAACCCACTGCGTGGCACACACACCTGCTTACACTTTGTAAAAAGTACTAGGCATGTTTGGACACACTCCCCCCCAGCTTAGCTGTCCTAAGCTAGGAGAAATCCCGAGCCGCAGGGCTCCAATCCAGTTACAGTAAGCCTGACACACACACCCATGATGTCACCTATATCCCAGTCTTGCACCCAGCTATTTATACTCTTACACTCTTAGGACCTGCTTCACACCCTGGGGAAATCTGGGATTCACTATCCTTCCCCTCATTTGCATAGGATTGCCTGCTAATGTATAGTTACATGTCCCACACTGAACCTCCCCCATTAGCAACCATAACTCACTGGCCAGGTTGTCTTATGCCTGCTCTTGACTTGCATGGCAGAATACTGCTTTTAGATTGAATGCTTATTTTAAGTTTATTTTATTATCCCCCCCGATTCCATTTGCATGCCGCTGCCCTATGCTTAAAGAGCTGAGATCGGTGAAAAAAAATAAAAGTTTTTTTTTATTTTTTTTATTTGTTAAACAGTTTGCAATGTCAATGGCCTTCTACTTGGACATTGGCATGCTTCCTCAATAATATGCAGCATTTATTTGGAGCTGTCTTTGCTTCGTTTTGTAGTTTGCAGAAATGTACTCGGTTACTAACTGAGCACATTTCTGCAGACTGCACTCGTCCTGCACTGACAGCTGCCGGTTTCCTGGATCGCATATTACCCACATTTGCATAGTTTTCACCTGCAAATGAGGGTAATTTGCATACAGGAGCTTGGTCTGTGCAGGATTAGTCTAAGAGATTATGTGCACGTCCCGGGAGCTCATTCCTGGATCGCACGTCGGCCATATTGCCGAAAATAGCTCTTAAACTAATCCTGCATGCTCTACAGGGCTTTGTAAATCCGAGGGAATGTTTTTTTCTGCCACAGTTTTGTCAGAATCAACTCCTTCTGCTGGTAGGATTGCATCTTTACTGTTAGAGGTCTTGGTTGCTTTTACATGGCCAGGTTTGGAGCATATACACAATGTACACTTTCATTTAACATATTCTGCCATGAAATACCAGTCCAATTGCTTGTTTGTGCTTTTTTAAAATTAATGCAGTCTTTTCCTTTCAATTTCTGTCGTACAGCAGAATATCTCAGATTTTCCCTACATGCTCTGTCCTCTAAGTCTATCATTTTTTGAAACACCTCTTCTTGAGCAAACTCATACTCAGCCAGCCCTTTATTCATTTTAAGCTCTGATATTTCCAGTTATCAGCTCATCTGAATATCTTTTTAAAGATTCTAGCATTTCTTCCAACCATTTGTTATATGAGTTGATATTCTCATTCAGTGTGTTGGTTATTTCAGTCATCTCTGAGCACATTTGACTTATTTTTTTCCTCTAGATTACTGGAAGTCATGTCTTACAGCAAAGCTGGAGCCTGAACTGCTTTTGTTGACAGCTGCAGAATTCTTCCTAGCCAGTGTTTTCTCGTGTGGTTGATCTTATTTTAAGTTTTCTAAATATTTTCTTTACTGGCATCCAGGCAGTGCACTTAATAGCTAGTAACTGAAATATTCCCCAAAATAAAATTCCCTCGCTCTCTTTTCTGAATTTTTATTTCAAACTAGAAAATCAAGCTGTTACTCAGTGTGCAGCCATCTTAGAAGTCCATGGGAGACAGATCATTGATCTGGAACAAGAGTACATTGACACGTGGTAGGGAGTTATGATTATTAAGCCAAATTTTCAGAATTATCAGGAGCTGAGGAAGTCAAGGACAGAGTGAAGACTTTCTGGACCTGTAACAGTAGGGCCTGCACTCAGTCAACATAATCTTTTGCATGTGTGTTCACACTGCAGAAACAGTCACCCAGCAACTAAGTGCTAGGCCAAGGATGGACAATGTTCTTGTGAGCTTCTATCTGTAGTCAGGGCAGGTCTCCTAGCAGTTAAGCCAACAGCTGTTGAATTGTGTCTTTATAGGGTTTTCAGGGAAGTCATTACTTTTCAGGCCTAAGTCAGAAATAAGTTTGAAGTGTTGAGCAAGATTTTAATAGATTACCCCAATGTTCAAGTAGAACATGAAGTACTTTCAGGATTCTATGAGGGATATTTCTATTAATGCACAAACTATCCCCAATTTTCAACTTTGTCATAACCTTTGTTCTGTTGTACACTAGGGAGATGTTCTTAGAGAATTATTCAGTAAAGAAAATTAGGCAGGAAGGATTGCTAGCCCATTCCTCTTGCCCCATTTTATAATTTTCAAGTGTCTACTTTAGAGTTAGTACCCAAAAACAGACAGGGTCAGTACTGGGTTATTCATCACCTTTCTTTTTGTGAATGATATCAGCAGAGTAGAGGGTCAGGTTAAATACACCTAATTGGAGGATGCCATCAGAATTATACAACGTTTTCTTGATAACTGGCTAGTAAATTTAAACATAAAATTAGACTTTCATTTACTTATCTTTTGGACAGATGACTAGATGCATATAGATGGGCAGTTTTATTCCCACATGGCCATGCCCATAGGGTGTACATTGGCTTACTCCACATTTGAAAAATTTTGTTCTGCCCTTTAAGAGGTATGACAACTTTGGCCTCCACACCAGTCAGCAGTACATTATTTGAATATTTTTAGTCATGGCTGACTGGTCTGCTGGCACCCCAGAGGGTATGGATATTTCTCTCATTTGTGTAGTATGGTAGGTAGAAGATGGTAAAAAATAAAGTAGGAGGCAGAGGATAAAAATGATGGCTTGCTCAAGTCTTTTTGTTTCTGGACTTGAGATGGATGTTTCTTCATCCACCATTAGACTTCCAGCTTCTAAGTTACCTTGGCTATAAGCAGGCATATACAGTTTATTTTGGACTAAGAAGGTTAAGTTGTGAGAGTTCATGCAATTGCTGGACCTTCTGAACTTCACATCAGGCAATGGCACTGAGTAGGGCCTTTGTCTGAGGCCTAGATAACTTGTGCGAAGGTGTTAGACAGAAACTTCACAATGTCTGAGTCACTGATAGGCTAAATGAGGTCTTGTGCACATGACATTTTTTGATTGTCAGAGTATAATCATATTTCACACTGGCAAGGCAACCGGGGTCTCTTTTCATGGTTTTCACATGTTTACAGATGTTACAGGTGTTAGGAGGGGTGCTTTCTTTCAAGGGTGATAGTTGTCTGCCCCCTTGGCCTGTTGATTGATCACTTTAGTTAAGGCAAAATATCACCTTTCTTAAACTTATATCAATTTTGGTGGTCACTGTTTTATGTCAGGATTATTTTCCCAGTAAAAAAAGCATCTGTTCAGTCTAATAACCAAACTGGGGTTTTGGTTCTTACCAATAAAACATCCAAATTAAAATGTATTCAGTGGCTACTCCACAGCTTCTTGATTATATTGTAATTTAAAGGCATGGACATTCCAGCTAAAGACAAAAAAGTTGTTGATAGTCTTGCTCTGGTTGACTAAGTTTGCAGAAGATGCAAGCCAGGAGCAGTAATTGAATCCTAAATGACTTATCCATCCTGCGTGAAAGTTTTTTTCAAGTAATCAGTGTCAAAATCATGGTCTGAAACTAAATGCCAAAAAATGCATTGTTGTATCCTTTGGGAAGTCATCTACCCCAGGGAACTACTACACTTGCAATACACTGCTAAGATTTGATTCAATTGTTCAGCATTTGGGAACTTATGTGTAAGCAACCTAACATTTGACCAACATGTAATAAGAAGGTCCTTCTATATTGCACAGCTTATACAAAAGGGATTGGGTCTAGTTCTAGGGATGGCATCATCCCCCTTTACTCAGCCCTCATTGGGCTAGTCATGGAATATAATGTACCCTTTGGCATATATGTTCAGACACGTGCAACAACTGGAAGGCCCACAGTGATTCCTTACTAAAAGTATAGAAGGCCTAAACAACATACCCTAGATGGATTGACTCAAATCCCTATCACTATACACAGTATCCTACAGACTTCTAAGAGGCGATCTGTGTCTGGCATTCAAGACATCCTCTGACCCCTTACTGATGAAGTCACTGAACCTCATCAAGTCAAATTTCATCAGAAATATTCAGTCTAGGGACTCTAAATCCACAACGTCAACAGAACAGTTTGGAAGGAAAGGTATATTTCACTGAGCATACCACTGCTATGGAACAGACTCCCCATCAACATAAACAGAGTTAATTCCTATCTATTTTCAAGCACAACTTAGATCTGTGGATGGAAAACAGAAAATTTTCCCAAGGACTGCCCCCTGTAATACTAATGGACAGATGCAGGTCCTAAATTCTTTATCCCGTGTATGGGTCTCCTGCAGTTATCTAAGGAATATGTTCATTAAGGGTAATATATAATTATTGACCATGAGATTTGTGAGGCCAGTCTATAACCAATATGAAATAGGTTATTTCAAGCACAAAATGGGAAAATGGCTCAGCTTAAAATGGCCCACAGGGGCAGCTAGCCTAAACCTTATCTATAACCCTATGAACCAATGATAGTCTTTCTTGTTTACAGCTCAACAGACCTCAGTCTTTGGTGACAGATGTCTGAGAGTTATCAACCATCATTCTGGCCAACATGGTCTCCACAATTGTTTTGCCAGTATTTGGTCTCAAGGTGTTGTAGCAGGGAGGCTGCAAAAACCCTCCATATTCATTTGTCAGTTCTCATCTTTTGGATAGTTATCAGGCTTACTAGACAATACCAAGAAATGGATTGAGCTCAGAATGGTCATGGCAGTGATGCTAGGTGTCCTGTTGATGAGATAATGCATTGCAATGACTTAGAAAGGATTCATAAAAATTCAACAAGATTTCCAGTCAGTGTTGTGGAGTGTCCAGTGTTGTGAAGTACTCTTATATGCTGATTGCATAAGGGGTCTTTCCTCACAGGGAACCTTCTTTGGGTGCAACTTGAAGGGATGTTTACATTTTCATGTATTCATTTACCATTTGGTTATCACACTAACAGATCAGTAGGGACATGGCCAGCAAGTTAATTTTGTAATGTGTTTCTCCCCATTGCTTTGTCCAGTTCATTTGTCCTCCACCAACTGCAATATGTGGATTACCGCATTGTCTTCTGAGTTATTTTTTAAAGTTTCAGGTGGTAGGCCAATTATTCCTTGACTGTGTTCAGTAACCTTCTACATGAAGCCTGTTCCAGAAAAGAAGAATTCTCTGAGACATATCTATCCATCAAAATTTATATTGCATGCAAAGTTCAAATCCCTAGATCAAGTAATTTTTATTCTATTCATTTTGTGGGTGTGTAAAACATCCATCAGAGTGAGATCCAAGGATGCCTTATTTGCAAGGCATAGGTCACCTCTCAACAGTCTGTTATAGAAATAGGTATTTTAGGTGATCTGCATAGGACATGCTGTTTACGTCTTATATTCTTTTTGTGACAAAGTTCTATAGGCCTCCATGGTCAGGTACATACTGAAGTGGGCATTGTATGCAGTGGTGGGCCTGATGTCCTTGATGAAACCAAACAGGGTTGGATCCAGTGTTTAAGATTTTCTGTGTTCTTATTAACTTTTCCATGATTATTCTTTTTATGGTTTTGCATGTGAGACTAATTAGACTTATGGATCTGTAGTTCCCAGTGTCCACCATGGCTCACCCTTGTACAGAGGAAGACCATTGCAGTTCTCCATTTGCACGGCAAAAAGCCTGTGTAGAAGCTGTGGTTAAACAGCGACTTCACCTGTTCTGATAGGTAATGTCTCAAGCAATTTCAGAGGCATCCTGTGATATTATTAGGGCCCATTGATGCAGTGTTTTTGGCCTTAGACAGCATATCTAAGACTTGCTCCATTGTGATAGCTGGGGGGTTGATGGTATTTTCCAGGGCTGGCTGGGGGTATCAGAGAGAATGGAGCTGAATTTGTCAGATGGTAGATGTGCTATATCTTGTGACTTTGTGAAACCAGCTGCATTTTCAGTAAGTTCTGCTCACTGCTCTGTGTTGCTGACTTTGAGGTTTTGGTTGTAGCTAAAGAAAGCCTTGATGTTGCTATTTTCCTGGGATGCTACCTTTACCTCAGATTTGGCATTAGTAGACTTCATTTACCCTTTTATTTGCTTGTCTAGATTCATGAGTGTATATTTTTTTATTGTGTTGGACATATCACTTCCTAATCTTGGCTATGACTCTTTTTCTTTTGTTGTATAAGCTGTTTATGTTTGGATATTACAGGGTAGTTTGTTTTTTGAGTTAGTTTTGGGCTTGCTTCCGGTAATCACAGCTGTCTCTACAAATTAATTGACATGATTGTATAGGGTTTCTATCAACAATTCCACATAGGCTATGCTTGGAGGGAAATTTGCCTTAGAGTTGTTCCTAAGTGTTATGAGGTTAGGCAGGGTCACAAAACTGATTGTTATTATGAAGGGGACAGCTTTATAGTCTGACCTTATAAACAAGGCGGGAGTACAGCATTCTCCTATGGTTGCGGTAACTAGGTTGAGTATATTTTCACCCCTAGTGGCCATAGGGACTATCTAGTCCAAATTGTTTTTGTTTATAAATCCAATTTCTGGGCATTTATGTTTAGAGTCAACTAAGTTTCCCAGATTATTGTGTGGTAGTTGAGGTTCCACATGAATATGGTAGCCAGCCCACATACAAATTATGGAGATCTTGAGCAGTAGAGGGCGACCTATAGCTTGTAGGAATATGATACGAGACTTTGCCTATGGAAATCTAGACATGAAGAACTCAAGGTAATCATCCTGTTTTACTCATTCTGAGGTGAGTTTGCTATTGGTAGAGATTAAGACACCTCTGCATTTGATCCCTACCTCTGCAGTAGCTGGCCTGAATGTGTGGAAGGCATTGCAGTCATGCACCGACAGGGTTCTCGCCATGGCTTTAAACCATGCCTCACTAACTGCACTAATGTCCACATTCTCTGGGATAAGGAAAGTCTGAAGGGAATTGAGTTTCTTATTTAGGCTACTGGCGTTGAGCAGTAACACCTTTAGAATCGATTGGGTTGGTTTTGCTATGTATGAAGTTTGGCAGTTTGACATTGCCAAAATGACACTGTGAGGAGGACAATGTTTATATTCAAA
>NC_056742.1:216920308-217025308 GCF_019279795.1 Protopterus annectens | reverse complement strand
TCATTAAATATGTAAATATTGTAAAGTTACAGTTTAGTCAAGACTTTGTCAAATCAAATTGAAAGTAAGAGATTATATCGGAAGTAAATCACTTTAATCTGTAATGTAATATCAAATTGAAATCCTAGTAATGTAATGCAGTAGGAATCTAATTCTTTCAAACAGATGGAATGTAACTGGGATTTGGCAAGAAGATATGTTCTGATTGATTATGATTTGGATCAGTAGCCCACAGTGCTGACTATAGTGATACTGTATTAAATATTCTCTCAGTGAGATTCAATAATCTCCATGTTTGCTCAATGAGCAGCAGAGGTAATGACATATTGACACTGTGTACCATGTTTAAACATAAACAAGTGAATTTTTTTGGCTAGCAACAGTGTTGTTGTCCAGGAAACCATGCAAGGCAACACATATAACAGCAGACATGGTTATATGTCGGTGAACTAGGTCTTTGGCATTGCATGTCATGCCACATTGATTATCATGTTTGATAGTATAGCAATGCATATGGTCCAAACACATTACAGGACAGTGTATACAATGGACAGTATTGTAGAATACCATTTCAGGCATACTGAGCAAAAGTTGTGCAAATTATCTGTTAAGGTACATGGACTTCCATTTAAGGTAAACAGTCAAGGGGAAGTGTGTGTATTGAATATGGACACACAGATGAATTGTAAGAATGAACACAGGGAAAGAGGACAGGTGAAACATTGTAATGTATAGCAGACAAGCGCATGTAAATGGAAGACAATTGCAGTAGGAACACTAATCACATACTGACATGGTACAGTATGAACTGCACAGTGAAAAATGTCAGATAAGGTGACATAATATTGGAGAAGATGTCTTTGTAATATATAAGCATCCTGACACGAACAATGTAGATGACATCTATCACGGATGTTATACACAATTGGGGTTACGTGCATATTGTGAAGCTGTGCAAACGGATTTGCCTGAAAATGACTATAATGTCAGCCGAGATCTCCACCAAGAGGGACACTGTTATAGGCTCATGGACAACAGTAAATAGAAGCATGCACGATCATGGACAATATCAGAATAATACCACCAGTAATCCCATGTCTCTGATATAACATATGTGATTCTAAGTGATCATAGATGGCTCTGCACAAACTCACTTGTACAACTGTTATGACGTCAACAATCTATGAAGGTAATTAAGCACACCATCCTGATACTGCAACATCTGCTGGAGGTGTTAGGAGGGACACTGCTATACCTGTATGTGACATTATGATAAATTCATACTAGTTGATTGATGTGCATGGCATATATATATAACACAATCCACACTGTAATGAGTGCAACCCATGCCATCATTTTTGTCATACAGCTATGTATGTACTGTGTGCATCACCAGAACAGGTATTACACATGTATCTGGTATAACACCATTCAGATAGTAATGTTTATGCAGCAAAAAGTGTCCTAGCCAATAATATGTGTGGGAACTCACTTTGGCAAACATGGTACACTTCAGTTACTCATTACTAGAAGATGTGCAGGGAGGTTTATCAGTTATTGGCATGATGAAGGCTGTGAAATATGGAGGTATTATGGCCTTTGATGTGGATGTCTTGCATACAAATAAGTAGTCACTCCTGTGGGAATATGCTGATGGACATTCCACATGCCATCTATCCCCCAAAAAGGTCACATGCCACTTGGTCTGCTCATAGGGGCGTGATGTCTACATTATCACTGGCTTATGCATTTGTTTTCATAATGTAACAAATTCCCCCATGTTTTTGTTTCATCTCATGTGTTGTCATGGCTGTGACAGCAGTCTTTGGTGTGTGTTGATACTGTCTGTATTATATCACAGTTGGAGTCAATGATTGCCCACAATCTGTAGTCCTCCAGACAGCTGCTTGGACACAGGATATGTATGTCATTCTTGACATCTGTGACTTAAATAATGGACAGGATAGGGCCTAGCAGACTACCCTGATGTGCAGACCTGATCACTGGACTTGAGATATAGGTCACTTCACACATTGCAACATATTTAGATGACACATATGTGATCCGGTGGTCTACCCACTTGGTGATATAGATGTTTATGATCACTTGTGACAATGCTGAATTAATACCTCATTGTGGATTTGTGCCAAATGCCTTAGCCTGGTCAAGTTCCACAGGATGATATTGTTGTCATCATGCATGCCTTCAATGACCTCCTTGAGGACATATAACAGATTCAGACATGAATATAGCCTAAACAATGCACACGTGTCTTTTGCATACTGCCGGGGTGATCCCAATGTCCCTTTTCAAAAGGCCCATGATTACATGTTGGTCTACCTCACAGATGAGGAGAGTCAGGATGCATCTATACATGCATGCATCAGGTTCTGTTCCCCCCCAGTCAAATGATGCATGTTGATGTACACCCTTCTACTGGAACATATTCCATCTGGAAGCAGTACTGAAGTACGTATCCAACTGTGCCAGGTAGGTGTATGTTCTAAGTCATGCTAAAGGTGATCTATGATGTTGTCAGAGCCAATTGATTCTGTTTGATAGGCATTGATGAAGGTAAGGAAGTGCATACCATCTGCCTTGATCTGACCTAGGGTTTTGACACCCCCCCCCACTCAGATATCATTGAGAAACTCTCTCAGATGGGAATTAACCCTTATATCATTAGATGGTTAACCAACTGGCTTACTAACAGAACACATACTGTGAAAGTTGGTGAATCAACCTCTACAAGTAGAGCTGTTTCTAGTGGCATACCTCAAGGATTTGTCCTGGGCCCTTTACTGTTTCAAATCTATCTCTCAACAGTCCACACTAAAGATTTTAGCCTCTGGCTTACCAAAATGGCTGATTATTGCATATTGGGTGCAATCAATGAGTCCACCAATGATGTTAACATATTACAGGAGGGGCTAACAGAGACAAATGATTGGTGCCAAAACCATGCATTCTACAAATAAATGCAAAAATATGTCATTATTTTTTGGCTCCTGTAAAGTGTAATTCCCTGCTAATTACAGTATTGACAGCACCCCCCCCCCATCTTCACACCCAGTGATGCAAGAATGGGAACACAGGTAGATAGCAATCTGAACTTTAACCACCAAGTTTCCACAGTGGTATGGAAAGGCTATGTCGTGCACCTCATAAGTCAGGCCATCATATCCAGATCTGAGGATGTTATAACAGCACCATACGTGACTCTCATCAGAACAGTAATAAAGTACAATGTTCTCTTCTCCATGTACCTCAGTAGACATCTGCAGCAGCTGGAAAGACCACAGAGGTTTCTCACCAAGGAAATATAGGGCCTACAAACCATGTCATGACATATTTGGATAGACTGCAAGCTGTGTCACTGTAATCTGTATCATATACAATGAGGTGATTTGTGCCTGGCCTACAGGACAGTCTCTGGCCTTGCCCTGATGGGAATACTGCACATCCACAAATCAGCTATAGCTGATGACATCAGCAGAGTTTGGTGAAAGGAAGATGGTAATAGGCATGTCCCACATGTTGGTGTAAATAAGTATCTCTATTGTCAAACAATTGCACAAACACACACATGCACCCACCAGTTGACTGCAGTAAGAACAGAACCCCTGCCTATGTACACCGACTAGAGAACTCTGTATTTAATAGAAATTCTACAGCACTTCTGACTTGGAAATTGACAGACAGCTCTTTATAGATGATGACATCAGCAGTGTCTGGTGAGGAGAAGATGGTAATAGCAGTGTCTCACGTATTGGTGTAAAATGCTCTCTCTAATGTCAAGCAGGTGCTTAAAAACACACGCACCCATCTGACTTTAGTGGAAACAGAATCCCTACCTATCTAAGTACACTGACTGCAGAACTCAGGATTTTATGTAAGTGCCACAGCACAAATGCAACTTTTACAAAGCTGCAGGACAATTTCTAGTGGATGGCATCAGCAGTGGATGTTGGAGAGAGGATGTTGGGAGACCTACTTGAAATAGATGAGTAGGCATGTGCAGGTGTCAAAATATTGGAAATTCATGGGATTGGAGTGGTAAATGCAGGATCAACACTTATGTTCTTCTGACTAGATAGACCCACACACACCTCCTAGTTGACTGCAGTGAGAACAGAAGATGTTGGGAGGCCTACATGAAATGGAGGTGTAGACATGTGCAACTGTCAAAATATTGGTGCTGCATGGGTTTGGTATGGTAACTCCAGGATAAAAAAAAACAAAACAGTGTAAGAAACTTCTCTGCGCTGAAGATTTTCAGTCCATATATTTCTAGTTAATCACTGTATATTAATCAGATCAGATAATAGTATTAGAAGTAGCGAACGTAAACTCGTCTTAAGTCAAAACAAAACAAAAAGTAATAATAAAAAATATCTAATTGTACAGCATTACTTAGTATTCAAAAGTAATCCAAGCAAGGCAGGCAGTCTGTTTCCAGTCGAAAATTTTCTGTGGGACAGATGAAGAAATGAGGACATAAGAGCAGACACCAAAGTAACTAAAATTGCAGAAAAGATCAAAGAGAGCAGATTATGGTGGTTTGGACACATGCAGAAAAGCAGAAGACAATCTGGTGAAGGAGATTTGGGACTGACAGGAAGAAGGTAAGATGAGACAAGGATGTCCAGCAAAGAGGTGGATGGATTCTGTGAAAGAAGATATGCAATAGTCAGGCATGAGTGTCAATGAACACAGGAGTGTAGCACTGAATCGAGAGAGATGGTGACAGTTAACATAATATCCCAACCCCATGTGGAAAATGGTGAAAAAGGGGGAGTGATGATGATGATGATTAAGGTAACTTCCATGATCTTTGAAGGATATTGATGGGTATATCCCACTTTCTATGTGGGAATAACTAAGAATCCTTTGAACAAGCGTATCTATCAACATGTTTACAGTATTCAACGTAAGGACAGTAAAAGTGCACTGGCCAGGCATTCCACTGTTTCTGACAAATTCACCAAGTTTACATTTCTGGTTCTTGAACAAATATAAAATTCCCCTCATGTAGGGGACTGGCAGAACAAACTGCTTCACCAGGAAATGACATGGTAGCTTAAGCTGGAAGCTGCCAACTTTCCTGGTTTAAAATGACAGTATTTCTTTCAACAGTGAACTAAAAAGGAGAGCCAGCAGAATATGATTTTGTGTTTGATCAAACATTTTTTTGTTTAATTATTTTTTTGCCTTGCTTCTATTTATGTTTTTTGGTTTAGCTTTTAAAAGTTTTGACTTATTTTTAGTATTGTTAATTTAATTTTTCTGTTTCACACTGATTTCAGCCACATGTTGTGATCGGTTTATATTTGAGTTGTGTCTTCTGCAGTTAAGTTTTAAAATGGCTTCCACAAGCAGTGCATTCATTGTTCTGATGATGTCTTAGTGTTACAGATGAAAGGGCTAAACTGTGGATGTTTTTAATCTATTTTTAATATTAAACATATTCTTAGGCAAGTTTTGAGTTTGGTGGCTGAGTTGCCGATCGTTTTGTTGTTATTCTTCTATAGCTTCTTCTTTACCTCGTTCACCCTCATCTCCAGTCTTGTGTTGTCCTTCCTGTATGTTTTCTTACCTTTCCCCATCTTTTTCATTATTTGCTGTTTGCTTTTGACTATCCATCAAAATGTGTCCGTATTTTTACACAACTTGCATTCAGCCACACTCCTTCCTGCTGAATGTCCTTTCAACTCACACTGGTTTGTATCTTGTCACAATCATTAATTGAAAAGGAAAAGTCCCAAGAAAAGAAAAATGATTTAGCTAGCCAACATATCTTAATGGCCCTTCATGACTATCCACAAAAATAGCACTTGGTAAGAGTTTTTCCATTTTTTTCATATTTCAGAATAGCTTCCAAAATCCACTGTTCATTCCATACGGTTTTCTCATTTCTAATGTTCACAATATCAACAGCATTGCACAAACTTTGCATGCATTTTTGTAACATCCTTTTCTTCCAGTTCATCAGTTTGTGAACTTTTAAATAAAGTTTTTAACATTTAAGTTACTAGCAGAAAACAAGTAATTGTTCCATGGATACATTCCTTATTTTTGTTGTATAGTTCCATACATTTTATCATCAATCCCTGCATTTCAAATGTTATGTATCAGTAGTTCTCTGTCCCTCTATGCATAAAAGACCAATTATTGAGCTTTAAAACTCGGAACAGTTACCAAATTGCCCCAGACACAAGAAAAGTATATTACAATTTCATTCTTTTGCTCTTTTCCTTACAGCTGGTCTGCTCTTCTTTTTAAAAACAGGTTTTCTAACAGTTTGTTGCTGCACTCCCTTTTTGCCTGCCATCATGCTACATATATTTTAATTACCACATTTTCTGCTGACACAAAACCAAACTCCATCTTAGTTTGTTGCTGCATTCTCGTTTTACTTTCTGACAATGCTGCATTAGTTTTAAGTGTTGCATTTTCTGCTGCCACATCACCTGGTTCCTTCTCCATGTTACAAACTTTTGAAAAAGCTGTCTGCCATCTCACCCAGTGAAAAAGCAGGACTCTCACCTGGGTCATCCTGCTCAATTATTTTCAACAGAATATCATTTACAAGCCCTTCTGATGCCAGTTCTGTTATCTGCACTATTCCAGCAGATTCACTTTGTTTAATGTACATTGAGTCATCGACCACACTGGAATCTTTATCTGCATTCCGATGCTCCATATCAAACATTTTTTTCTTCAAATTGACATTTTCTACCTCAAATCTCGGTATAGCTTTCCTCTTCTACATGCTGCTGCTTCCCTTTGGCCTCTTTCTTGCTGCTGTAGGAATCCCCTGGTGCCATCTATCAGCTTCAAATAGTACAACAAGTTCCCTGATGTCCTTGCCAAATTTACCCTAGTATATAAACACCACACTTGAAAAGACTCCACTAGCCTATTGTGATTAATCTGATCAACAAAGGAAAAATAAAAAAAATAAAAAGTGCTAAAATATACCTGCAGGAAAAAATTCCAAAAACTGATCCATTGTAATTTATCTCACAAAATTATCAAAGGGATCTGATTTAGAAAGAAGTGTGAAATGGTCTTTCGAGTTGGAGGACATGGGTGCTACTGATGAAATTATCTGGTGCAGTACAGATATATGAATATTAAATTAATTTTACAAATATATTTAAATCCATTCTGAAAGCTTTTAGACACATTTTTTCTGAATGTGTTTTGTTGTCACTAGAGCTCAAAAAGTTTGTCAGTGTTCTAAGAGGAAGGTGATGATGCCATTTAGAAGTTTAGCAGATGGGGGTATGGCCAAGATGCCTAACTGAGAGAAGCAACTGGTGAAAGCTCTGTGACTAAAAACTTTTCTCTGACAGAAGATATAATTAACAAATTAAAATGTGGTGATACTTTTTAGCTAATTTTATTCACAAATAGAGAAAAGATTTATAGTTTCAAGTTTTTCAAAAGCTGTTATTTTCCTGACAGAATTACAGCTGCTTGGTTAAAAGAGTAGAGACTTCAACATGAGCCACTGAAAAAATAATACTCTGGGTTTTTGCATTAAAAAAGAAATCCAGTCACTAATATCTAGTATGCAGGATATATTACTTAAAATGGACAAACTGAATACTAAAAAAGAAACAAATTGCACAAACAGGCAGAATGGAAAAAGCTTTAAATGATCATGAAGGAGAATAACTGAAGATGAGTCTCAAACTGAATTTCTTTTAAAACAAAATAACTGGCTCATACATAAAGTTGATGATTCAGAAAATAGACTGAGATAAAATAACATTAGAATTTATGGTATACCTGAAAAGTATGAGGGAGATAATATAATAAACTTCTTAAAAACCTGGATGCATAAAACATTAAATCTACCTAAAACTTTATCTTTTGGAATTGAAAGGGCACATAGATCCCTGAGAACACTTTCGGAGCAGGAAAACTCACCACCATGTTCAATTATAGTTAAGTTTATATCTATCTTAGAACAAGATCAAATATTAAATACAGCATGCTACAGCCTACCTATTAAAATAAGTGAACAAGCAGTCAGATGTGACAATGATTATTCCAGTAATGAGTAAAGGAAAATCATGCTTACCACTGATCAAGGAATTTAAAATGAAGAATATTAAAGCCACTTTGGTGTTTCCTGCAAAGAATCAAAGCTAGAGCCCCAAGTAAAAATAAGCTGCCATGGTGGATATCCAGCATCAACAAACTTTACAATAAAAGCAAAAAGTTGCTATTCCAGTAAACAAAAGCAAAACACCAACAATGGAAAAGTGCCCTCCTCAGCCTCAACAGGCAAATATGACAACGTGTCCAATCCTTTGAGAGAAACTTAGCAAGTACAGCCAAGGATAACCATAAGGCCTTTTACAGCTATGAACATCGCCTACAAGGTTGGACCCAAGCATGTGCAGAAATAGTGACCAACAGTATCACACACACTGACCCCACAGAGATAGAAAACCTGCTAGTGGATAGGTGTGGTGAAGATTTCACACCCTTATCTCCTCCTAACTTATCACAAACCTTCCCCCAAACTCCCCTCCTCACCCTGCATGTCTAAGGCAAAAAACACAGCCTCTATGGTAACAGACGATATCCCGGACTGTCTTTTAAACAGACTAAAACATGAACTAGCATCACCATTAAGTACCCATTTCAATTATAGCCTAACCACAGGCTTTGTTCCTGTGGAATGGAGAACTGCAACAGTTATTACCTTCTACAAAGGTGACCTAGTAACAGACCTGAGAAATTACAGACCCAAAAATCTGACCAGCCTCATCTGTAAGTCCATGGAATGTATCATTGGACCTCATAAATAAAGACATAGTGACCTCCAAACCCTGGATCCCACCCAATTTAGCTTCATCAAGGGCAAATTCTGCTTTCTAAATCTGATGGACTTCTTTGAAAATGTGACCAGGACCATTAATGATGGCAAATCTTTGCACACAGCATACCTCGACTTGGCAAAGACTTTCAACACAATCCTGCATTCAGGCATTAAACTTAGCAAACTGAATGTAACCCCCTTCATTGTAAGATGGGTTGCCAACTGGCTCACAAACCTAACACACACTATCAAAGTGGGTGACTCCACATCAACCAACATACCTGTTACCAGTGAGGTGCCACAGGGGTCATGTGCTGGTCCCCCTACTGCCTGGTATATACGTATCAGAAGATGAGATCAAAACTAAGGGGTTGTGGCTGACCAAGTTTGCAGATGTCTTCAAACTAGGTGCAATCACTGAATCCCCCAATAATGTCAGTATACTACAGGAGGGTCTCACGCAGACCAACGATTGGTGTATTAGTCATAGTCTCAAACTGAATGCAAAGAAATGCATCATCATTCCCTTGGGCACAAGCAATGTCCCTTCACACTATCAAATCAACAGCAATACCCTAAAAACACACCAAATGGTAAGGGACAATGGATCACAAGGTGACTGCTGCCTTAACTTCAACCATCTGTCTACTCTAGAAAGGAAGCCTTTCTATGTAGTACACTTCATTAGTAAAGGTATCACACTAATCCAGCCCATAATTGAGTATAATGCCCCATTTGTCATGTACCCTAAAAGCACCTGCAGTATCTGAAGAGACCTGAAAGATTTCTAACAAAGAAGATCAAGGGGCTCCAGTATGTGCCTTACACAACCCGACTAAAGTCCCAATCACTATACTCTGTGTCATATAGACTTCTTCGGGGAGACTTATGCCTGGCCTACAGAGGAATCCAAGACTCAAACCTAATGAACTTGCTGCATATCAGTAGATCAAACAGGACTAGACTTACCCATTCCAGTGACCTAAATATGGCGTGCAGCTTAAATATTGCATGCTGAAGGGATCGATTTATCGCCCAGCAACTGCTGCATCTTTGGAACAGGTTATGAATTCATGTGAGACAGAGCACTGCTATGACACTGTTCAAGAGGAACCTAGAAGAGTGGATGGGGCAGCATAAATTCTTTCCAGGGATAGCACCCACAACCCTCCACGACTTGGGTAGTCATCACTAAATGCAGTCTTAGGTAATGACTACCATTTTCATGGTATTACATTGGGATGAAACAACTAGATTTATGACCTCTGGATTGATAGCCTAGTGATATCCTATGATGTCATGATCAGATGATCTCCTTCTGAAGGAACTAAATATTTGACAAACTGGAGGAGACATCCACTTTTGTCAAAAAAAGGACAATCCATAATAATACTTAAAAATGGATCAGAACAGTATATCCTTCAAGATATAGGGTGAGTTGAATTCCTGGTAAACTGCTTCTAAAACAATGAGTGAGAAGGTCATTGAAAAAACAATCAGTAAAAACAAAATGAAAACTCCAGCAAAGCTAGAACTTCCACTGAGACACCTCCCAAACCTCTTGTATCAGAGGCACATGAGATATATGCAAATGATCCTTATGAACATCAGGTGTTTCAGCTAATTGGCGATTCTGAATGTCCATAACTTGCTTCATCATTTTACTGGACAGTTTCATGCCAATAAAGCCAAACCCCACTAGCTCTGGATATGCATATTTCAGCCTTGTTATGACCTCATCAGCACAGCACAAACAGATTGCTTGACTAAGCATTAGAAACACAGGACTGTTATACCCAGCTGATGTCCATTATCATTAAGGTCACTGCAAAAATATCCCTAACAACAAACTAAAATAATGAGTGAGAAGGTCACTGAAAAGCCAATCAGTAAAAACAAAATGAAAACTCCAGCAAAGCTGAAACTTCCACTGAGTGTCATCCCAAACCTCTTGTATCAGAGGCACACGGGATGTATGCAAACTGAGCATCCAAGTGCTCCGGATTATGCGGAATGCTCCACATTTAATGAAGAGTGAAGCCACTGCTCCGCACTGAACAGTTGTGGCTCCTCTACAAAGCTTTCGATTGGTTTGTATACCACAATTACTGCCAATTGGCATTGCAGTAAACAAACCAATGCATAGCTCTGCTACCCTTCCGCGTTGGCTGTGCTCCGCAGTTTTTGATTGGCTCATAGACTGCATTTACGGCCAATCACAAACTTGGTCTATGAGCCAATCAGGTAGAGAGTCTTAGGAGGACAGGAGCCAATGAGAGCTCCCAAATACATGCCAATCGTGTTCCTGGAAGCCTTTTTGCACCAAAATAATTGCTTGAAAAAGGCTTCTAGGAATCAGGGATTTTACTTTTTAGGTTCGACTGACTAGATGAAAACACTTGACTGAAAGAAGGAAGGAAGGAGCGGCTGGCTGCAGATGAAGACATTGGGGGAGAAGACAGGAGTCGGAATTAGAAGTTAGCCTGCCTGCCAGTAGAGGCAACTTGGTGAGAGGAGTCTGTTTGCTGTGTCAGAACAGAAGGGCTGTGGTTTATCTTTCTGCTACGCTGCTCGACAACTGGGAGGAATATCAACTTTGTGCCATGGTGGAATTGGATTATTTGTGCTTGAATTGTATTGCTGAAGTGGTACCGTGAGTATAGGCAGAGCAGAGGTAAGTGTTTTAGACTTTTAGCTGTAATGGTTGAAAATATTTCCCTTTATAAGTGGTATGCTAGCACAGATCCTGTTATTTTAACAACTTTCTAAGTGTGTAAGTAATATTTAGTCTCAGTATTTTTGTGCTGCTTGTCCCTAGTAGGTCTCTGAAGTGATAGATAGTAATGTTGTATGCCAACACAGATCCTGTTATTCTAGCATCTTTCTAAGTGTGTAAGTAATATTTAGTCTCAGTATTTTTGTGCTGCTTGTCCCTAGTAGGTCCCTGAAGTAATAGATAGTAATTTTGCATGCCAACACAGATCCTGTTATTTTAGCAGCTTTCTAAGTGTGTAAGTAATATTTAGTCTCAGTATTTTTGTGCTGCTTGTCCCTAGTAGGTCTCTGAAGTGATAGATAGTAATGTTGTATGCCAACACAGATCCTGTTATTCTAGCATCTTTCTAAGTGTGTAAGTAATATTTAGTCTCAGTATTTTTGTGCTGCTTGTCCCTAGTAGGTCCCTGAAGTAATAGATAGTAATTTTGCATGCCAACACAGATCCTGTTATTTTAGCAGCTTTCTAAGTGTGTAAGTAATATTTAATCTCAGTATTTTTGTGCTGCTTGTCCCTAGTATGTCTCTGAAGTGTGATAGTAATTTTGTATGCCAACACTGATCCTGTTATTCTAGCATCTTTCTAAGTGTGTAAGTAATATTTAGTCTCAGTATTTTTGTGCTGCTTGTCCCTAGTAGGTCTCTGAAGTGATAGATAGTAATGTTGTATGCCGACACAGATTCTGTTATTCTAGTAACTTTCTAATTGTGTAAGTAATATTTAGTCTCAGTATTTTTGTGCTGCTTGTCCCTAGTATGTCTCTGAAGTGATAGATAGTAATTGTGTATGCCAACACAGATCCTGTTACTTTAACAACTTTCTAAGTGTGTAAGTAATATTTAGTCTCGGTATTGTTGTGCTGCTTGTCCCTAGTATGTCTCTGAAGTGTGATAGTAATTTTGTATGCTAACACAGATCCTGTTATTCTAGCATATTTCTAAGTTTAAAACAGCAATATTTAAAGTGTCTGTTTCTACTGCTTGTCCCCCTAGTATGTCTATTTTTTTTTTTTTGGAGAAACTGTATGCCAAGACAGGTCCTTGTTCTAGGAACTTTCTAGGTTTATAAGGGCAGTTTTTAAAGTGTTTATATGTTTCCGCTGCTTGTCCACTAGTACGTCTCTGAAAGGAATTGCCTTTTTTTTGAGAAACTATGCCAAGACAAGTCCTGTTCTAGCAACTTTCTAGGTTTATAAGAGCAATATTTAAAGTGTGTGTATGTTTCTGCTGCTTGTACCCCTAGTATGTCTCTGAAAGTAATTGCCTTTTTTGGAGAAACTGTATGCCAAGACAGGTCCTCTTCTAGCAACTTTCTAGGTTTATAAGATCAATATTTTTAAGGTTATAAGAGGAATAGTGTAGCAATATTTAAGTTTATAAGAGCAATATTCTACCAATATTGCTAAGCTTATAAGAGCAATATTTCTAAGGTTATAGGAGCAATATTTAAAGTCTCTGTGCTGTTTGCCCCTCTTATATTGGACTTTGTCCTGTTTTCTTGCACTAAGAGGTTGAGAAGTATGTCCAGATGGATGTCAAAAGTGAGTTACATTAATGAGATGCTTTGACGTATTCAGTTTTGTTTTTGGTAGAACTTTGTGTAACTTGATCTTGAATTATTTGTCTTAAATGGTACATTCTTGTAAAAGCACAGAGGGCCCTGGTTTTAAATACCTTTTTAAGCATCTTTGCCAGGCCCACACCTGGCTGTAGGACACAGATAGAACACATCTAAAGTGGTGAATGTAAAATGCAAGTAGTATTGTCATGATGTGTGTTGCAAGTGCCTTTGTTAAGCTGGATGTGTTTATCCTTGGCATGGATTGTGAGATAATCAAGGGTGCTTTGAGTACTGAATGTCATGAAAGTCACTCTTCCCTTCTGCAACACTGGTTAGGTGGGCAAGTGAGCACCAGGGGATTAAAAGTATGGTCGAAGCAAGAAAGTCAAGCATGCAGGCCTTTATAGTAAATAAAAAGAGCAGAGATGAGCAAGAGAAGAGGGTGCAAAGTCAGGAAACTTCCAATGATATTGGTAGGTTATGGCCCTATTGTCTTGTATCTTTGCTATTGAGGACATTTACTAATTTTCATTTCTGCACTATAGCCCCATTTGTTCCATTGTTTAACACCACTGTTTTACAAACCTGCTAGGTACAGACTACTCAAATTACAGTGAGGACAGGGATGTAGATATAGATCGCACCCCAAAGAAGAGAAAATGCATAATATTTCAGCCAAGTTGGGAAAGTGCCTTTGACTGGCTTTCTATGAGTAGGTGTGGAGTGAAATTTGCCTTCTGCAAGACTTGTAACATGGATTTCGCAATCCATCACGGGGGCTGACATGATCTGCAATGACATGCCAACAATGAGAAACACAGGCAGAATTGCAAGCATGCAGCTGGAAGATCTATGGTAGATTTCTTTGGACCTCAGAGTTTAACAAGTACAAAGGTGGTTGAGGCAGAGGTTGGTTTTGTGTCTCTCCTTGCTAAACACAACTTATCATTTGCAGCAGGAGAACACATCCTGAAATTTATGAAGAAGTGTGGAGAGGATCAAGATGTTCTCCGTAAAATGACATGTGGAGCGATGAAGGTGTCATGCATTGCATGGGATGTTCTGGGGCCTCATTACCAGAATGATGCTACAGCAACCTGCCAGAAGTCACCATCCTGTGTGTATATGGACCAAAGCACAGACATGAGAGATGACAAACTATTAGTCATCCTTGTTGGTTACCTTGATGAAAAGGCAAGCAAAAATGTGATAAGGTTCCTTCATATGCCAGAATGTGTGTCAGGAACTGGATAAGCAGTGTTTGATTCTTTAATGTCCACTCTGACAAAATTTAACATTCCAGTTTCCAACATTGTGGGCTTTTCTTCAGACAATGCTGTCTCAATGATTAGAAACCACAATTCTGTGCTGTCTTGTTTAAAGGCGGTGAAGCCCATAATTATAAACATGGGGTGTCTCTGCCAATTGGCAGATCTCTGTAGTAAAGCTGCTGTAAAAGCACTACATTCACCAGTTGAAGAACTTATATCAGATGTGTACTGCCATTTCAGTTCTAGTGCACAAAGACAACAAAAACTGCAGAAATTTGCTTTGTTCACAGATACTGACCCCCCTCAAGATCATTAGACATGCACCTACTAGATGGCTCAGTCTTGGTAAGGTTATTAACAGAACCCTGGACATGTGGCCAGCTCTAAATTCATATTTTCTGTCTGCAGAGCCAAGGTCTGCTAAGATTGACTTAATTTCTAAAAAACCTGCAGAGTCATGAAGTGCATATGATTTTTGTGTTCCTTAAGTATGCACTGGAACTCTTATTGGAGTTCAACATACAGCTTCAGAGCAGAGAAAGTCAGCTACTGACACTGCATGCCACTGTGCATAAACTCCTGCAGCAGTACGCTGGGAGACTCCTCAGACCTGCAGCTGCTGTCAGACTAATCCAACACAGTGATGTGTCAGTGTTGACTGACAGTAGCTGTGTTCTACCAAATGGTGAACTGTGGATTGGATATAAAGTCAAGCAGTACATGGACAGCCATGAGGAGAATATTGCCGGCTCAGTCATTGAATTTAACTTTTACAAAAAATTTGCAGCTTTTTATGCTGCAGTGCTGCAGAAAATGCTGAAAAAAGTTTCCCATGCAGGATCACTTAGTGAAAGATGCTGCATTACTTATTAATCCAGCCCAAAAATTGGACATTTCTTCAGGACTTGTCAGAGATGTTGGCTTCCATCTGGGTGTATGCGAAAATGATATTGAGGCTGAACAACTAATCGATGAGTTCACCCAATATCAGATCGAGGACACGGGGAATCTGACAGGCCCAGTAGATGGGCCCCACTCATGTGTGTCACAGTACTGGGCACACCTTCTGAGGGACCTTTGTACTGAAGGGAAACAGCCACGCTTTAAGCAGCTGTTGATGAGTCTGCTTTGCTTGCCACACTCTAATGCTCAAGCAGAAAGAACATTTAGTATGGTGCGGAAAGTGAAAACTGAACTGCGTCAGTCTCTGAGTGTAAAAACACTGAACTATTTGTTGGCAGTTAAAATGAATGAAGAACTGGATGTCTGTGATATTAAGCTGCCAAAAAATGTTTTAGAGGCTGCCAAGAAAGCCACAGCAGCATACAATAAGTCTACATCTGATGTATGATAGAATGTTGTTTACCTTGGTCTAAACTTTGTGTGAATTGCAAAACGTCTATTTAGAAAATGTAGTAAATGTGATTTTTATTTTTGTAAAGTGCTGATTCATTTACTTATGGTGTGGTTATGGTATTGCAGATTATCAAATAAAGGTTTTTGGATCTGAGATGTGTGTGTTATTGAATTTTACAGTTCTACCATGCTCCATGACAATGGCACATTTCGCACAGTGCGAAAATATGGTGTTCCACACTTTGACCATTTGCCACACATTGTTAGGGTCTGTGTTCCACATTGGCCACTTAAGAGGTTTTGACCTATGTATGCAAATGATCCTTATGAACATCAGGTGTTTCAGCTAATTGGCAGTTCTGAATTTCCATGACTTGTTTCATCATTTTACGGGACAATTTCAGGCCAATAAAGCCAAACCCCACTAGCTGTGGATATGCATATTTCGGCCTTGTTATGACCTTGTCAGAACAGCACAAGCAGAGTGTTTGACTAAGCATTAGAAACACAGGGCTGTTATACCCAGCTGATGTCCATTATCATTAGGATCACTGTAAAAATATCCCTAACAACAAACTAAAACAATGAGTGAGAAGGTCACTGAAAAAACAATCAGTAAAAACAAAATGAAAACTCCAGCAAAGCTAGAACTTCCACTGGGTGACCTCCCAAAACCTCTTGTATCAGAAGCACATGGGATATATGCAAATGATTCTTATAAACATCGGGTGTTTCAACTAATTGGCGATTCTGAATGTCCATGACATGTTTCATCATTTTACTGGACAATTTCAGGCCAATAAAGCCAAACCCGACTAGCTGTGGATATGCATATTTCGGCCTTGTTATGACCTTGTCAGCACAGCACAAGTAGTGTTTGACTAAGCATTAGAAACACAGGGCTGTTATACCCAGCTGCTGTCCATTATAATTAGGGTCATTGCAAAAATATCCCTAACAACAAACTAAAACAATGAGTGAGAAGGTCACTGAAAAACCAATCAGTAAAAACAAAATGAAAACTCCAGCAAAGCTAGAACTTCCACTGAATGACCTCCCAAACCTCTTGTATCAGAGGCACATGGGGTATTTGCAAATGGTCCTTATGAACATCAGGTGTTTCAGCTAACTGGCTATTCTGAATGCCCATGACTTATTTCATCATTTTACTGGACAATTTCAGGCCAAGAACGCCAAACCCCACTAGCTGTTGATATGCATATTTCAGCCTTGTTATGACCTCATCAGCATAGCACAAGCAGAGTGTTTGACTATGAATTAGAAACACAGGGCTTTTATACCCAGCTGATGTCCATAATCATGCATTTGGGAGGTCACTTAGTGGAAGGTGTAACACATAAATTGGAGATAGCCTTAGAAAAAAGAAAATTGCACAGTTATGCAATGACTTCAAAAATCTTCATAGATTAGTTAAAAGAAGTAAGCTGTTAAGCACAAAGGCACAAATAAATAAAATCCAAAATCCTTACACTAATAAGCTTACTTCCAACTGATGGGAAATGCTTAATATTTAAAAAGAAAATCCATGAGAACTTTAATAAAGATAAAAGTAGTAAAGATGCTAAATCTTTACTTTAGTAAAGATAAAAATAATAATACTGATGATTTCAAAATAGACAAGTACTTTAAAAAATGTTACTAATAAACCTAATGACCAACACATATCTATGTCAAATAAGCCTATTACCCTAATAGAAGTTAAAGCAGCTTTAAAAAAGGGGGGATGGTAAAGCTCCAGGGTTAGATGGTTTAAGGATGAAATTATATAGTCTGTTTCCATTAAATATTTTAGAATTACTGAGTAACATTTTCACCATAATTCAAAGTGACAAAAATTAATTCCTCAAAATAATTTTCTACTTAAACATGGAAGGGATAATAAGACAGTTTCCTCATATAGATATATTTCATTATGAAATGTCGACTACAAAACATTTACTTCAATCTTCAGTCTTCACCACATGATTAAAATATATAGCAGGTTAATTAATAGAGATCAAACAGGATTTTAGTCAATAGAGTAAAAAAAATAAAAAGGGTAGTAACTATCTTAGGTTTATCAAAAGGAATGAACAGGAAGTTGGATCTAATTAGCTTAGATATCAGTAGAGCTTTTGATTGTATAGACAGGAAATATCTGTTTAAAACTTTAGAAGTGTTTGCATTTCCAGAACAATTTATTTGAGTGTTTAGAAAAAACTGCAGAATCCAAAGCATCTATATTACGTGATTGAACAGTGAAATGTTCGAACACATAATAATCAACCCCAAAATGTCAAAATGCCATAATATCAAACAGCAAAAAAAAAACAAACAAAAAAAAACACCCAAACAAACGAAGAAAATGCTACTGTGTTTGAACATTTCACTTTTCGATCACGTAATATAGACCCAAATCCAAAGCATATGTTTAAATTAGATCTTATGTTTCTCAAGGATTCACTTTAAAAAAGGCACAAAGCAAGGGTGGTCCCTTCTCCCCTCTACTCTTTGCATTAGTAATCAAACCCTTAGCTAATAGTATAAGAAGCACTGAGGATTCTTAATTAACAAGCATTGTCAGTCTAAAATATAGCTTTTTGAAAGATAATATTTTACTAACTGTAGGAGATAGATGAGGAAATTGAAAGGTTTCAAGAAGTATCTCTGATGAAATTCAATAATAATAGAATTGCAACTTTAACTTTAAAATAATTACTAGATAGTAAGTTTAAAGATAAATATAAGTGTAATTGAGAAGGAAAAGAACTAAACTAGGAATAAAAATCTGTCAAGATGCGAATACAATTATTAATAATAATTTTGAAAACATAATTGAAGAAATGTAACTTTTTAATAAAAATTACATGAATGATTTTTTTTTTACTTTTGAAGATAGGTTAGTACTTATTAAAATGATTATATTACCCAAGATTATATACATATCACATTCAGTGATCGGATCTGCCCATGCACTACAGCATCTTAGTACTCTTTTCATTTCTCTTCTCCCCAGTCTTAATAGACTTTTTCATGATATATCCTACTTCCCTTCTTGCATTACCTACTTTCTAGCCTAACCATTCTATAATTCTTTAACCTTCTAATATTTGTTTTCTCTATTCTTACACTAACCGTTATCTATCTGAGAAATTATGACTGAGATTTACTACTTAAGACTCTTGCCAGAAAGTGTATGTAGATGTTATGACTTATTACTTATTCTGTAATATATTTTTCATACATTATTATGTAACATGCATATTAGGAACTCTCTTCTATATAATGTATGTTCAACTTTATTGCTTATTATATATTTCCTTATTTTCTTCTTTTATTGTACTCACAAATTGTACTCCTGTGTGATTGTCCTAGTCTTTGTAACCAAAGTTAATTTGTAATTCTTTTTAAATTGTACTGTGGAGCTTTTCTCCCCAGGCCTCCACTGAAAATGGACTTGTGCCCAGTCGGACTTTCCCTGTAAACAAATGTCAGATAAATAAAATCAATAAATAAATAAATAATGCCAGCCAAAAACCTTTAAAAATGGGAAAATCTTATCTTCATTCTTATGGTATCCTAAAAAACTGAGAATTTATTATAGAAATTATATGATTATGTGAACATGGTGTTATTAGCTTCTCACATGTAGAATCATATTCTATTACTGTAAATTTTAACTATGTTATTTTCTTGACAGATTCAACTTACACTAGTCAATGGAAAACCATTCAGGATCAGATTTTACTAAATTCTTATATAGTTTATCAAACATGATGAATTAGAAATATATAACAATCTTTTCATCTTGTTATTAAAATTTACCTTAGAAAGAAATCCAATCCAGTCTTTGGACTCTGCATATATGACATCACTTCTTAAAACATTTAAGACATATGTTTTTAAAACTCCATTCATTTCAAATGGAAATTATGTGCTTTCCCACAGCACACACCTCCAGATTTAAGGAAACCCAAAACAATATTAATATAAATTTAGCAAAAAAAGGAATGGATTAGTACTATGGTCTGATTCCATTAAAAAAGAAAAAGCTAAGCCAACAGAATGTTTAATGAAAGATTATAAGTTGGATGAATCTGTTAATAATTTAATATTATCCATCAGCAAGAAATTAAATACATTTGCAGATAATATGAGTGAAGACAAACAGAACACTATTCCCCATTATATGAATATATGAATGCTAAATTGGCCTATAAAGGAAGCTTGTCCAATTTGTTGTTGTTGTCTTTCGGCATTTCCCGGTTAGGGGTCGCCACAGCAGAACTCCGGTCCACTAATGATTGGCAGTAGATTTTGACAAACGCTGAGGTGCCAGCTCGACGTTCAACCTTCAACGAAGGCACGCCCATTTACACATGTCTTTCGAATGCCCACCCAACCATGGGGAGGACATGCAGACTCCACACAGAAGGCATTCCCTGCACTCCAGCCGAGAATCGAATGGGAGAACCTCTTGCTGTGAGGCAACAATGCTACCGCTGCACCGAAGCTTGTCCAGTTTATATAAGGTAATTATAAATAGTTATAATAATAATAATTTTGATGAAAAATTCTGGAACTATTTATATAGTAGTGGAATGAGTGACTTAATAGATGGTAAAAATAACATTTTGCTACATAAATCAGATAGTCAAACTTCTTAAAGTTTATACTGGAAAGTTTTTATGTGGAAAAATATGCATAAAATGCTTGTTACTCCATATAAAATCTTTAAGTTTAGTAAAATGATTTCTCAGTCCGTTGGAAATTTAGTAAAGATGTAAAAGCTGATTGAACACATGTTTATGAGCTTTGAGAATTAATGTATGTTCGGAAGAGCTAAATATGTTTTTTATGGGTTTATGGTGTGATAATTGTTCTTTAACTAGATCAGTAATACTAATGAATGTTCTACTTCATTTATCTTTAAAAGCCAAACAAAAAAAGATGTTCTAGAGTTTTCTGGCAGTAGCTAGAAAGGTATTACACATGACTGGAAATTGAATTCAGTTCCTACATTCAATGATTCATTTTAAATTTAAAAGCAATGCTATGTAAAACTGAAAAAAAAAAGTGACCAGAGCAAGATCCATAAATCATACTAAGACGTTTAGTAATTGAATAGTCCTGAAATGTTGTTATTGAAATACCAAGACTCTTAAAGTGTTAATTATATAAGGTTACATTGATCATTAAATATTTTTGCAACATTGTATAACAGTATGTGTTGCTGAATTTCTTGTTTTCTGTGTATATATTCTGCAAATGTTAAATTAATAAACATTTTCTTAAAAAAGAGAGAGAACGTTTAGCAGAAAAGCCACTTCTAAATTATTATTTTTTTCTCATAGATGTTTCAGCAAATCATTTGGCGTGACTTGAGATGTGGCAAAATGGTGTTTTTCTAACTGATTGTTCTTCTAATAGTGTACCGAGAGTTGTAGATTTTGGTGATATTGGTGATTATGTTAAACTGTAACAACTTTAATGTAAACTAATGTGGTAGATTTGTTTTGTGTCTCTTTGTAACATAGAATGCATATTCTTTTATTTAATGATGGTGAATCATTAATGAATGATATTAGCCCTGTTTTAATAAACTCTACAGGATCTAGCCCGTCTTTATTTTTGTTAGGATTCAACATTTATTGAATCTTTTTAAATTTTTTGAATTGATAAGTTTGTTTTAGCAAATTGTGCTGTTTTTCATGTGCAATTCAGCAGAGTGTTATTACTAATAATATACATTATGTCGAAGATTGACAGATTCCATACTGAAAGCTCAGTACTGGAAAGAGTATTTATATAGCCTGGAATTGACTATATTTTATTCATGCATTTGATTATAGCATGATTCATATTACTGCTTTCACTTTTGATTGATTTCTGTGGTCAAGTTTTATTTGAGCTTGGGTCTAATAATGTGTAAGGGATAAAGAAAGTACTCTGTAACAGCATACAAAGTTATTACTGTGCATGCAACTTGTAATATTAATGATTAGCATGTGGGGTGCTGAACATGTGATTAGATGACAGTTATAATGATTAATAGTTTTTCATCTTCATATCTGTAAATAATGTCTTTTTATTTTAAGATACATTATGATAACCTATTATGTGCAACTGATTTATTGGGTAAAATTTTTATATGTTATCTATTATTTAAGTAAATGTTTCTTCTTTTGTTATACTGTTATAAGGAAAAGAAGTTAGGAAAAATAAAGAAAACATGGAAGATGTGCTCACCTTTTAATATAATTCTTATGTTTTGCTTATGTGCATGTTTATATTAGCAGGAAACACTATTATCATTTAGGCTTTGTGATGTATTCTCTTAGCATGGCTTGAAGTTTAGTTCTTTTACTTTTAAGCTGCTTTGACTATACACATAAATCTCATGTAAGGTTCATTAGTTAATATAACTTCTTACATTTAGAAATACGATATATGTTGCTTCAGTAAGCTATTTTATAAATAAAATTAAAACAGTATCAAACAATGTGAAAACAACTAACAAATGAACACTTTATTAAACAAAATACAAATGGGAAGCACTTTGGTTCTACAACAGAACTTCATCAGACCAAGTTACAAAATCAAATCAGTCAAGATTAAATAGTTAAAACATCACACAGCCCAATTAACTCAATGCTTTAACCTTTCTTTTTCATTACAACTTTAAAATTCTCCTTATCATTAATACCTGGAAAGGCACAGGCATTCAGTCTAACTTGCCTACAATATTCTTTCCAATCAAGTTCACTTTCAGCATCCCATCTAACACCAAAATTACTAACTTCATCTATCACAGAAAATCTATAAAAAAAAGTTCATTCACTTGACATAAAACTGCATGTCTGACCTATGCATTAATGGAATCCTGTCTCTCTACGGCCCTTAAATGTTAATATAGCCTAAAGAAAAAACATCTGGTGGTTCAACCTTTATAATAAGCAAGATATAATACACACAACACAATATATACAACATATTTATATGTACAATTAAATCTTCCTAAAATATTAATTTCATAATCTCTAAATGCCAGCATAATTTTTACCCCTTCGAATACATGCTGGCAATAACTACAGCTATCACACCTATACATCCCATTAAGCATACCTTCACCTGTAATTACTTATTTTTTCTTTTAAAAATACTCCCTCAGAGACTTGCCCCTTTTAGTTACAAAAATCAGGCTCTCACCTATTGTATTACTTATTTTTTGAAAATTCATCAAGGACTTCCAATTATTTTAACAATCTCTTTACTACTCATTTCATCTGCTGAATTACTAAGTGAACAAGCCAAAGAATAATCTTTACTATTTCTACTAGCATTATTACTATTATCACTCACATTTGGTTGTCCAATGGCAGTAACCCTATTACTGCTATCGATACCATTATTTAACCATAATAATTCTCGCTAGAGATACAACAACAAGTTTTCTCCTTGCAGTTGCTGTAGCAAGGAGAGTGATCTCCTTAAGGAATTTGAAAGCCAATGGGGAAGTCTGGGAGTGGCTAAAGCTAATTAGCCACATGTTCTCTCACACAACAGGCCAGGGTTCTTAATTAACTCAGCAAAGTGATTTAAATTGCTCTGCTAAGTTTTCTTTTTCTTTGCAAACAAAAAGTGAGTTCTGTTTTAATGTTATTTTTAATGCTATTCATGCACTCAGTCCTACATGAGTAGTCTCAGTAAAAGTAAATATACTGGAGATGTGTGTCTGTGTATGTGGTGTGTGTGTTTGTGTGTCTGTATGGACAGGTATGTACATGTCTCTAAGGTCATGGATGTGGCTGAATAGGTGTATGTGTTTGTGTGAGCACACTATGGGAGCAAGGTATGAGATGTTAACTGTGTGTGTGTGTGTGTGTGTGTGTGTGTGTGTGTGTGTGTGTGTGTGTGTGTGTGTGTGTGTGTGTGTGTGTGTGTCCATGTTTGAGTTATTCCATGGGTGTGTGATCAATTGTGCGGTTGCATGTTTGTTGATTCTTGGATGTGTGTGTATGTGCATGTGGATGTAGGGAGATGATAATGGTCCAAAGCATAACTAGAGTTTGCTGAAGAGAATATTCATTCTGGCCATAAGAGTTAGGAGTTGTGCTACGCAGTTACAGAACAGGAGCAAATGAATGCTGACACTGTATTTGCATTCATGGATTAAGTGCTAAGGTGTGTCATGAGGAATTCTAATTACTAAATCTAGCAAACTGTTTTTTTACATTTGTAACATATGGTTTTCTGCCATTGCAAACAGTTATTTCAAAAAATGGCAATACAGTTCAGAATCAAGTGGAACACAGCAAAAAAATGAAAAACAAAGTACTAGTGACAACTAGATGAGGAAAACACACCACTGTTTAATTACAGATTAAGTGCTTTTGACTTATTGGTCTTCTTCAGAACAAATTCCAATAATTAGTGGTTTGAATAAAAAACAAATCATTAGTTAATCATATGATCTCTCTTAACAAGCAACATTTCCATTTGTGTGAACTCTAATTAAAAACATTCTTGTTCGTGTGAACTCTAACTAAAAAAAAGAAAGAATACTTAAATAAATAATTTGTCAATCATAAGTTGTTTTTATAAACTTCCATGGAAGACATCTAAAACAAGATGTACAAGATGGCTTTGCCTTGTGTGGCAGTGGCCTCTCCTGCTCCCGATGTGTGTTTTCTGTTTTTGTGTTGAATTGTGGATTTTGTTGAGATATTGTCTGTCTAGAGAGTCTGTTCTGACTTCATTAGGTGTGCAGTTTTCCTGCAGCCATAGTCTGTTGAATCATTGGATTGTTTATGTTTGGAGATTTGGAGATTTGTGCTGGCTGTGGACATTTGGGTGGTGAGGTGTACTGGATGCAGTTGGCTTTTGTCTGCTGAGTGATTCAGATCAGATATTGTTGGTGTGAGGGACTGGTCTGTTTTCCGATCATGTTGGTGGTGTTGGAAATGATGTTGGAGATGATGCAATGGCAGCATGAATGGAGAAGATTGTGGGAGATTGTGTAGTGATCACTGAACTGGTTGAGGTCGTTAGGGCCTTCTGGTGGCAACAGTTGTGATGGATGCAGGTAACAGAAGACTTGACTATGTCAGACTTTTTAAATCTGGAGTTAAGGTTCTGTTGGTTGGAGGTAGCCTGACTAGGACTTTTGGATTTTGTAGGTGTTGAAATGGAGCTAGTGGCAGTGTGGAGGAAATGGACAGATGCAGTCACTGTGACTGTGAATAAATTGTGCATGGTTGCTGAAATATTCTGTGCCTTTCTGTGTTTTTGTTTGGCTCAGACTCTGCTATTGTTGTGTTTTTGTGCATTTGTTTGTGTTGATGTTGTATATGAGCTTGTTTATATGTATATGCGCTTGGAGAAATGAAATTTCATTCAGCTGTGCATTTTTTTGTGTGCGGTCTGAATGACAACAACGTTTACTGTTTAGTGGTTTTTTACTGTTAAGAAGGCAATTTTATTATTCATTTACATTTGTAAAATTCTATCTGTATTTTAGAACTACCTTGTAATTAATGCTATTATTTAAATCCAGGGTATTGTAAGGATTAAATAAGATCTGCCATTTTAAGTCTCTATATTCTAACTCCCATTCTCTATCTCCATTAAAATCGCTTGGAACCCAATCAATAAAAGAAAAGTAAAATTTCTTAAAATTAGGACATACTATAGAGTGTTTTCTCAAGGCATTGCCCAAATCCTTAACTTTAATGGCATATTGATGTTTGTAAACACACTTCTTATGTTCTGTGTTGGTCTTTCCTATATAGAATGATTCACAAGAACTACATGTTGCCATATATACCATAGATTTGGAAGCACAAGTGAAAAAAAGGGGTTGAGTATGTTCTGTCACTTCCTACATCCACAAAAAAACGATTTTCTGACATGCATTGCAAAAAGCCAAATAATGAAGAAGCTTCAGCAGGCAGCCAAAAGGACTCAAAAGGCATAGTGTAAATAATCCAAACAGAAAAGATTCAGGAGTCCAGCCATTAAGAACACTAAAAGTACAATTTAATGAGGTAGGAAATTAAAAAGCAAACCTTTCAAATCATCTCAATTCTACCTCAGCGCATAGTACAATTAATTAAATGCAGGTGTTCTTATAATCATTTCCAGCCTATCATTATTCACATTTTAGTCACATGTTCGAATTAATCAGGATCACACGTTCAGATCATTGCACTAATATGCAAATTCTACTCTCATCTATGACAGTATAATAAAAAAAATCTAATTAAAAAAATCTAATAAAAAAAACACACAATCCCTCATCTTATCTAAAACGCTAAGAGTACATATATAAGCTTTGCAAAAGAGATACAGACAACCTGATTTCAGAAAAACAGTTGAGGTTGGTTTTCCTGATTCTGGTAATGAGGTACAAGAAGAAGTAGCAAAGAGGCAAATTCTAACATTATAATATATATGTGACAGTCCTGGAATTTACTTGTTGCAGTAAATTGACAAATGTATCTATTGGAAATAACATAACAGAGATATAATAAAGTGTTCATACTCTACCAAGTGCTAGCTTTATCAGTGTAAAAATATACAATTTATTAGACAAAGCTGTATATTTCTACAGAAAAGAATATTTTTATACAATGATATTCCTACTATTTGTGCATTAATTTCCCTATTTTACTTAAGACTATATATAATGTTTTTAAATATGTGAAAACAAGTAATCTCTACTGTATTTCAATTTACAAGGGAGGTAATTTTTTAGGAATCCCATAATGCAGGTAATACTTAACATGTTTTAGTCTATCCCCAGGATTTATGAAGCTCGGTGCAAGGACGGCATTAGCCTTGTGCCGACCATGCAGCATAGAGATGGCACAGCAGCACCACATGCATATTATTGAAGGCACGCTGCTGTAATGGCCACGTGCATAGGAAAAGTGTAGGAGTGCAGGGGGCGTGTACAAGCACTGCACGGAGGCGTGAACATGTCAGCTGCATATGCGCAACCTAAAATGCTGACTAGTACAGCCTGCCTCTAATAGTAATCACTCCTGTCAGTGTCCATGGATACTGAAATGTATGCAAAACATACAAGACATTTTTGCGAACACCAAAACGAAAAGTAAACACAAAGGCACGTAGCTGAATATTTTGTCCCCGTCTCTCGAACAAATGATATTTAAAACCTTGTGCCCGTATTCCATTGTAGTGTCAATAGTTATACCAAGTGGAAGTGAAATGCATCGTGTTAGCGCGCCGCCAATTGCTAAGCCTAGCCCAATGGTTAGGGTTACCACCTGTCCTACATTGTGAGGGACAGTCCCCTCTAGGCAGGTGTGTCCATACCAAAACCATCATAAATGTCAAATGTCCTGCAATTGTAGGACATAATTATGTCCCATATTTTATGTAATAGTCCCATACAATACTTATTTCCGTATATAAAATACCTAAATGTTACAAGAAGCAGAATAAGCAACTACACCGCTACAACAATAAAAGCTTATATTTAGGCATAAAACTAAAGTACTATCCTTTGTATTGACCGTGGGTATGTGTTGGCCTGTAAACTCTGATGTGCATCCTGAAAATGTCCCATCCTGGTCATATGAAAAGGTGGCAACCCTATCAATGGTCAGAGCATTTGCCCAATATCCGCCCATTTGCGGTACAAGTCATGCTTGTCAGGACGGCCCATGGATGAACGTGTATTACCCGGGTCTACCTACCATGTCATGAAAGATAAGTATTTGTGTGTACCTATGTACATGAAGTACAGCATGTGGATGATCAGAAATGCTAGGGTAGTCCTCACAACCATATTGTTACCAGAGATATGTAGTGTACACAATGTGTTCTGTTGACTGTGCCATGACACCAGCTGCTGAGCTCTGTCTTGCAGGAACATGTTGGCCAGAGGTCCTCCTACGAGCAGCACTGGCCATGTGCCTGAGTGGGGCACCACCAGTCAGTTGGCTGACACCATGGTGTGCAGGCACACCTTCCATAGCCCCCACACTTTCCTGTTCCAAGCTACCACGCGCCAGCTGTCCTTTCTCTTTGGCCACTGGTGATGGAGTATGTGCAGGCATGGGATCTGTGTGTGGGGATGAGGGGGATATAGCTGGAATGGCAATCAATGGCACAGTTTCAGCCCCTGACAACTCTGCCTGTGACTCAATCATACATTCATCATCACTGCTAGAGTGTGTGAGGACACTAACATCAGATGTACCACAGGAGGGCAATACATCTACATCACCTGTGATGGCAGACAAGAACTGTACATTACAATCTATACAATAGACATACACACAGACATACACGCATGTGATATGACAGAAGGGATGCAACATGCATGTGATATGGCAGATGGCATGCAACGCAGACAATAATAGTGGTAGTTATCATACATCCCTGGGTTGCACACAACAGCATGCATGTGTCTCAGCAGACGGCATGCAAATTAAACAATCATAGTAGTAGTTAGCATACATCCCTGTGTTACACCATGTAGACCAGCACAGGTTAACAGTACACCTGCCTGATGTGTGGCATATGACCTTGACAATCACATGTCATACTACATGTGATTGTCAAGGTCATATGCCACACATCAGGCAGGTGTACTGCTGACGTGTGCAATGACATGCATACATATTTAACACAATGGTGTCCTGTTAAATATACAGTGCGGCAATGGTGTCCCAATGCAGTGTTGTCTGTCCACCCTACAGATAATACTGCACATTTAGCTGATGTGCATGGTCATTGCAGGGAAGTATGAGGCATCTCTATTGCTATACAGTGTGAGTTACAGACACAGTTCATAGCCATGACTATGTTCAGATACAAAACATATATATTGTGGAATGTGACCCACATCACTGAGGTGTATACACACTAAACCATGATGTGGAAGTTGTGACACAGGTCACTAATGGGTATACGGATGACACTGCTGCACATCTGCAACCATATTGCTGCTGCCTGGCAACTATGGCCAGACATGGTGAACACGTCGGTACATGACATCTGTGTACCACATGCACACACACACGAGGAGCAAGTATGACATTGATGTCCGACACCAACAAGGGGAATGTACTATATCTGTGGGCTGATGTGGATACTGTACAAGTGACTGCTGTCATGTTGTGACACTCTCAAGATGTTCAACCCATCTTATGTGGTGGATTGATGTTACGCCTACACAAGATGTGCACAGGCCTATAGGATGTCTAGTGTTCCACATCTACAATATAACAATTACACAAAGGGCATAGTTGGACCATGTGTAGTCATTGTACGACAGGGTATACACACAAGCACATCATGTCTACTGTGTGTGTTGCTCCATGTCTCTGGCCATCCTCCATGGCCATGTGTGTACATTTGTTGGCCAAATTATTGTGACGGGCATCTATTTCACATGTCTGTGTTGTCTCATATGGCATAAACCCATAGATGTCATATGCTCCACTGACAACAGGGTTATGCAGACAAAGGGTGGTATGTGGGATATGTTGTCAGGTTAGGTAGGCAGTGTTGCAGCCAGGCCACTAGACGTCATGGACATGTCAAGATAGCACATCACATTGTGTGACATTCATAGCAGGGCTATGATCCACACCAGTGAATCCTGTGGGCTGGCCATACTCCAGCCCACTGTGTGGCACTGTTTGTATTCCCCAAATGTGTAGTTCTGATCTGTAGTACATGTCCCTACAGTGAACAGCACCTCCACCATTGTATGCACAGCTGCCCACACATCTGGCAATGACATTTTGTGAGGATTCATGTCAGTGAGATGATTCACATAGTTTGCAAGTGTTGCACATGGGTAGGCATTGTGATGCATTGCAGGTCCGACCTGTATATTGTGACAGGACCATACGTTTTGTGTACATGCTGTAAATGGCCACATAGCAGTTAGATCTGTGCATTACAATTCCTGATAAATAATAACAGTCTCACCTGCAATGGGCTGCTGTTGCAGCGAAATGCCAGAGGTACCTAAATAGGAGTAACACAGCAGTATGAGCATTATCCACACCTATATAATGACTACAGGGTATAATGTGCATAACACATACACCAGTACATTAGACTATACTATGTTGTATGTACATGTGTGCATACACAGAGTAGCATACTATAGTATGCGGCATGTGTGTATACATGCCTTACATATGATGTTACATTACATATTGTACAGTGACACATGCAGCTATATGGAATATAGTTATTATATGTGCAGTACTGACTTACCAGACAACTCCAGGCTCAGTGGTTGAGAGACACCCACCTCCACAATATCGGCTAAGGCTTGTGGATGTGGTTCTGCAGGTGTCCCCAGGTTGGTCAGTAGCTCCTCGGTATGTGTGAGTGGGGGCTGGGTTGGTGGTCCACCACCTGTTGCACCTTGTTCCCTGATGATTGTATTCATACACTGATTCACCCGTCTATTGAGGTCTGTACAGGGTCTGCGCACCTGCTGGTATGTGCGGTTGTGGCCACCCACTTCATTAACCCTCCTGCGAAGTTCCATCCACAGGGCATTCTGCTGCTGTGCATCCTGTGGCACATGGCTGAACAGGATACCATGATTGTCAAATAGGTATGGGAGGAGGGCCTCATCCTCCAAGTGGGTAAAAGGGGGTAGCCTTGCACGTGGCATACCTGGAAGACATAATGATGGAGACAGGTCACAGTAACTCACAGAGACATACAGAGCTACAGCTGAACATACATGTGTATCACATTTATTACATTTAAATAGTTGTATCTGCAAACCTACATGACACTGAAGTGTTTGTGTCACACACATGTGACACTCAATGGTGAGTGGATATTATCACCATATATATGTGTGTGTCACCTGATTACATTGTTCATACTCTGTGTGGATGCTGTCTTGATGTGGGCATGTCTGTTTTCCTGTACTGGTGTTCCTACCTATCAGCACATGGCTGGATGTATCCACATTAATGCAGTCAACCTTGATGCTGTGTATATGTCACATATAAAGACTTACACTGCCTTAACATCTCATGACTTGTGACCCTGCAGACTTGCTCACATAAGGTTTTACATGTATGAGTTCTGCCATATACATCTACATGGCACTGTACAGCAATTCAACATCCTGCCATATATATCACCTGTGTTGCACATGTGATACACATGGGACACTGGCTAGCCAGATGGTATTTGCAGGGATGGATATCAACTATAGCATGTGCAGTCAAAGTCAACTAGTGGGTTATATGCCATGGTCCATGTATGAATCTAGGATGAAAGGTTACCTGGCAGCAGCCGACAGATGGGTCTGTGGGGCCAGATGGAGCAGTGCCACATTACTCATCCACAGGGTTAATGATACATTTACCATGCGGTCGTCACACCATGTCTGAGAGGGGAGCGATGTGCAGCTTTGATGGACAGGAATGCATAGTATGGCAGGACTATGTAAAGTGTATGGGACAAGGATCTGTCCAGCATGTGGAAGGTGGATGTCCATGAAGTATGTGTTCGAGATCAGGATGTGTACGTGTAGCATGTCCAACATCACTGGGTTGGACATGGATTTATTCAGGGTATTCATCATGCTACATAGTGGAGATAGGGAATGGGAAGGCTGGTGTAGGCCATCTGCACATGGCCAATACCTCTTAAAGGAAATATGTGATCTGATATGGGTCACTTGAGTGTTGTGTATGGCTGGACAATGATCTCTAAATTCATGGATGGCACCCTGTCATTCATAGGGTTGCCACATATGACTCCCTGACAGGTGTGGTGACGTAGCTATCACAGGAAAGACAACTGCCCAGCTACATCCCTTACACACAAGTGTCCATTATGTTGACCACTGCCTAGGTGGTAGTTCATGGGTACAGGGTTATTAACATAGGGGTGACAATGCAATGTGTAGCTGTCAGATTGTGGCCATATGTCACACACATCTCACCCACAAAGCTCCTTCTGCATGTTGTCCATAACACTCCTGAGTAGGCTATTGCTCCTAGGTCATAGTCATTCACATACTTCAATAGGCAGATGCCTTCTGTTTGTCTGTGAGGTATAGACTACAATGAGGGGGAATACAATTCATTAACTCTGACATACTGTAGCTGCCACTGGTGTGATGAGCATGTATTATTCAGACACCTTCTGTAGTGTTGACTCTGCCAGCAGTCCCGTTGCAAAACACTCATGTGACATAGGACTGTACATCTGGTATACCGAGTGTAGGTGGTACACAGTATGGGTGATGATGTCCTATGACATGGCAAGGTTATGATATGCAGTGTGACATCAACCTTAATGTCATCTACATCTGTACTGCTGAAATCATTTATTTGATCAAGCTTCATGGCTTTCCAGACCAGACTTAGCCAGGTAGTAGTGCAGTACTTCCCATTATCAGTGGTGTCTCCCACTTTGTGGGTTGTGATATCTGCTGGTGTGCACCATTCAGTGTGTACACAGCCTGACATGGAGCTATGTTTTACATGATGTGTACGTGGAGAGCATCTTGTTTTGCCATATGCGTATGATACAACCTGTGATGTGGACAGATCCCATGCAGCCTGATTGCAGCTTGTACCTGCATAGTTGTGGCTACAGGGGCCCTGTGGTGTACATGGATATATTCTCGTGTACCTGTTGGGTGGTTGGGTGGGGGGGGGTTATGTTATCCAAGACCCTGTCTGGATTGCTTATTCATGCTCAGCACTTGTTCAGAACTTGTAAGCACTATGTAAGCTAATAATTACTATAGCACTCAATCTTCCTCATTACCTAGAGGTAAACAGGTTTTGTACATACTTTTCTTACTTGCTTAGGGTAAAACAGCTCTTCTACTCACTTTCCTCACTTATCTAGGGGAAAGTAGTTCTATATTCAGGCATGTCCAAGAGTCAACTGCCAGTGTTCTCACCTGTCTATCTGATGAATCTGGACATCTTGAGGCAATGTACACATTTTCTCATGTACACAGACAAGCCTCTCCGCCTATCACCCAACACTACACCCTGTGAGAGATACACTCATCTAGCCAAACTGGAGGTAAAGCTCTCTCCAACCATGCCTGACCCTGACAGTCATGTGGAGAAGTTAAACATTCGCACCACACCACACTCATCATATAGTCTCACTGAATCTACCCCACCATTAACTGGGAAAACTACTTGTGTACCAACTCATTAGCTCAATGCTTTCTGGCATTCATAAACACCAATGCCCTGAATCAAAATTTCCACAGACCCACCAGGGGCAACAATATCCTAGACCTAGACATTACCAACATGAGTGACCGGTGCTCCACACGTGAAGTCAACTCCTCGTTTGTCCGATCCAACCATGAGCTGAACACCGTTGATATCCACATCCTTCCCCCACTATCCATTAAGGGAACCACAGTATAATATTTCTACAAAGCCAACTTCATGCTTCTTAAGACAGATGTGGCAAACATCATGACACCCATGCAAATGGACAATACTGTTACAACTGCTGAATCCTGCACAAATGCACTCTATAAGCACTAACACGAGTGCATGGATTGTGCTATCCCAAACAGAACCAAGATGCTATACTCCTAATTAAGGAAACCAATCTGGTGGTCCCCTGCCAAAAACAAACTGTACTACAGGAGGAGGACACTGTTGCAAATGAGAGTACAATCCCATGCATGGAGGAGCTCCCTGGTCAACCTCAGTAAGAAGGTGAGATCCCTTACAACCACAAAGCATTTTATAGCTATGTCACATATGTCGATGTCAACAACCAGATCTGCTCTGAATTACAGCACAAAAGCACGAACATTACATAACCAACTGATATTGGCAACATACTGGCAGATAGGTTCAGTGCTACCTTTCCCCCCTCCCTCTCAAAGATGCACACTCTAAAGCCAATATCACAGCATCCATGGGACTGGACAACATCATAGGCTGCATTTTACGCGAACTTCAGAACGTACTGGCTCCCCACCTACGCACCATGTTCAATAATAGCGTCGCATCAGGCTTAGTGCCCCCTGAATGGCACACAGCAACAGTAATCCCATTCCATGAAGGTGGTGCCACAATGGACCATGGGACCTCTTGCCCTATAGGCCTGACTAGCTTGGTCTGCATGGCTATGGAGCACATCATGGATCTCAGTCACAAAGACATTGGGTACCTCCAAACCTTTGACCCCTCCCAGGTTGGCATTGTTAAGGGCAGACCATGCTTCCTAAACCTGGTGGACTTCTTAGAGACAGTTATCAAGGCATTAGATAAGGGTAAGGAGGTCCACACAGCCTACCTGGATCTCTCATAGGCTTTCAACACAATTCCTCCTTCTGGCATTATCAACATACCCATCCACCTGAACGTTAACTACGTTATGTGATGGTTTGCAAAGTGGCTCACAGACAGAATCCAAACAGTGGGAGTTGCATATCCTAGGTCTGACTGTATACCAGTTACAAGTAGCATCCCCCAGGGCTCAGTCCTAGGACCCCTCGTATGTAATTCTTTGATGTACAGATAAGCACAGGAGGGCTTTGGCTGAAAAGGTTTGCAGACGACTGCAAACTAGGGGACATAATTGTTTCCCCAGCTGTTACAGGCAGCCTCTGGAAGGGTCGCACTGAGACGGATACCTGGTGTCAATATCATGTCGTCAAGCTGAATGCCTGTGCATAGTCATCCCCTTTGGATATAACTAATTGCCTGTGGACTACCACATAGGTGCTAGTCCCCTACATACAGAAACGGTTATAAGGGATCCAGGAACCCCAGTAGATAGCAATCTCTCATTTGATACCCATAATAACAAGGTGGTTAGAATATCCTTCTACATGGCCCCCCTAATCTCTAACGGGTTTGCATCCAGATCAAAGGAGGCCATTGTGACTCTCTACTCATGACTTATTAGACCCATTAAAGGATACAACACCCCATTTGGGATATACCTTACAAGACAACTGAAACAGCTTGGAAGATCACAACAGTACCAGACCAAGAGGATTACTGATCTCAAACAGATGACCTATGCAGCCCAACCTAAGAAACTCCAGCTGTACTCTGTTGCATACCGCATACTCACAGGTGAACTCTGCTTGACATACAAGGCCCATGTCCAACCCAGTATTGCTGGATATGCTCCACCTAAACAGAGGCTCCTGAGAGCCACATGCTCTAGGGATATACACCTAACCACAACAATGACTAGGACGTGCTGGATGAATAGATTCCTGACCTGGACACTCCCAATGCTTTGGAACATGATTCCAATGTTCATCAGACAGGACCCTTCATTAGCTCTCTTCAAGGGATACCTTGACATGTTGATGGGAAACAGACATGTACCCCGGGGATCACTGCAGTGGCTCTGCTGGACAGAGGCACAGGGAAATGATGGCTCTGCCATTCAGAGGCACAGGGAACTAACCTATGGGGGTGACTAAAGTCAACACACTCTAGCTAGTCTTATAAATACCCTTGGTAAGACAGCCTAGTACCTACCTTTGCACATATTATATGTCTTATGTGCATGGATAGTTAACTAGCTCTTCCATTTTACTTTGCTATCATGCTGATAAACTGTTGGGTAACTAAAAGACATATGTATCCTGTTATTGTGTATTGTAAATGCCAACAGACAGAACTAATGTTTGCCTAACATAACAGTAAAGCTATGTAACTTGTAATACATATCTGACTACAATACTGTACATTACACAGTTATTGGCACAATATCCCACAATGCAAATCATAACTGCACAGTGGCCCAACCTTCGACATGTTATTCTCAGTAATAAACCCACACATATGGCTACTGTTACAATATATCAACATATACTATTCCCTGTTATAGCACATACTTCTTGGACCAGCCCTACCACTGACAGCGGCTGGTGAGGAATATTTCTGTTCAAAGCCCTTATATAGCATCCCTTGTGGTGTATGCAGTGTTTGCCTTGTGACCTACAGCAGTACACACAAATACTACAAGCGTTACTATGCTCAACAATACATCACTACAAGGTAACTGTTTCCACTATATGGCTTGCGTGCACTTTAAATACTACAGAAAAGGTACTAAATACACAGACATGCTGACTGTTCTACATACCTTATTAGTAACCTGAGGTGTCGTTAACTGTTGATTCAGATCTTTTCTGTCTGTGTTTCAATCTTCTTTGTAACGTTCTGCTGGTATATACGGATGGTTTGAATGTGTGATAACCCATCCTTTTCTAGTTAAATATTGGTAACATGGTATCCTGACCACCAATTGGTATTCTAAAGTAGTTAATTAGATGCACATCAGCTGTGCAGCTACTCCATTAGTCGATACCATGGCAACAGTGGTGTGTAACTGAGTACTCCTTTTGGGCGTTGTCTGTTTGCCTTACTTTCAAGGAAGATGGCCTGGATGTGTTGTTTTTAATATATTTCAACAGTAATATGGAGGCAGACAGAGATATATTAGCTTTATGACTCCCGTGGATTGTGTGTAATGGCTAGATGATTTTGTTCTACATGTGAGTACAGCTAATATATTTCAGAACATTGCTATTTATGCAGGGTTTGTTTGTACCTGATACATCTGCAGATGTTTAAGTCTGGCAAGGATGTTTGGGCAACTCAAGGCTGTATGGCTATGCATGAACTGTTATGTGGTTTACAGTGTGCTCACCAGACATCCTAGATTTGGTGTACAAGTGTAGCATACTGTGCTGTTACTCAGTAATTGCTAACACATCCCGGTCCACACACGACCCTCTGAAACAGGATTAGTGAAAACAAACCCTGCAACATCAGCAGCTGTTCCATTGTATAACAGCAACTATTTCACATAGGGCCATGTTAGTGTGTCTCTGACAAGGTATGTTAAGGCTTCTGCAGATGTTGTACAGTGAGTGAATGATTTGTGATGTTATTACAGTTTGTATTGTAATTTGTTTGGGTGTGGGGATGATGGTGGGTGTGCATAGCAGATGCAGGTGTGTAGGAACTGCTTTTATACATAACTGATATGTGCGTGAGGGTTCCTTCCCTATTTGAACACCTATCCTTTAGTGGACTAATACTATGGTAATTGCAGGCTAATTCATTAAGGCACTGTTATGTGGTTCCTGTATAGCATGCAGGTGATGTTAGTCCTTGAATCCCTTTGGAAATACATCAGAATGTAATAAAGTGTTGATACATGAAAGCTGTGTATTTCTGTCATAGGTATTTGCAGTCATTGTAGTTGTGTTGGTGACTGACCCTCTTTGGCTAGGGTTGCCAACTTTTCATATGGCCAGAGTGGGACATGTACGGGACACACATCAGAATTTACAGGCCGACACAAACCCACAGTCAGTACAAGGGGTTGAACTTTCCTTTCTTGCCTAAATATAAGCTTATTCTTGTAGCAGTTTAGTTGCTTATCCTGTTTCTTGTAACATGTAGGTATTTTAGATACAGAAAGAACTATTGTATGCAACTATTACATTACATATGAGACATAATTATGTCCTGCAATCCCAGGACATTTGCCACGTTTAATATATTTAGTCAGGACACAGTTACAACGCACACAGTATCGGGCCCAGACTCCCATACACCACATTACCGACAGCGACAGTAACTCGTGAAAGTAACATGAACATGAAACACACACACGCACACACAGACACACTGCTACCCACCACATCCAAACTAACCTTCCTGCACTATGTATGAGCAGGTGGACAAGCCCCCCTACAGCCCCCATGTAGGTGTCTGCACCCCCCACACCCCCCTACTTTAATATTCTACCTCCTAGATCACACAAACAGACGCACAAAGCTAACCCACATCCACATATTACAGTCCCCCAAGAACACAGACCACTCCCAGAACACACACTTACACACACTACAGCCCTAAGAAACACACTTACACACAGTAACCTACCTGAACCGCAACACCAGAAGCATTGACTAACTGTCCCTTAACATCGTGATTTTACGCCTCGCGCATCTGGTGTTTTGGTACTGTGTTCTTTCGGACCTTAAGCCTCGGGATTACGCGCATCAGTATGTAAAGCAGTCGGTATGTGGTAGGTATCCCATTTATATGTATCTCTATGGTTATGTAGATGTTGTTAACCTATCTATATAGCTACATATATATGTATATCCCCATATATATATCTCTATATATATGTATATATATATATATATATATATATATATATATATATAGATATATATATATATATATATATATATATATATATATATATATATATATATATATATATAACATACACCTTTCATTGGGTACATGCCAGTTTGTCCTATTTCAACACATTCCTACCTTTTGTGTTTTATCCTGTCAGTATACACGACTGCCATTGGTACATCTCAGATAGCTTTGTGGCATGTTATTGTGAAGATTGTGTACATGGTTGCATGTTCTAATCCTGGCAGTGATATCTTACCTCTCAGAGCAGGCACTGGTAGTGCAAGGGTGATTAATGCACATTTCAGCGGTTGTGTGTTCCGCATGTTTAATATACTGTGGAGAACTACCTATATATGCAAGCTGTGTTTAAGGTATACTATGTAACATGTAAACATCTGAGAAGATTCCTGTCAAGGATACTCCCCATTGTTTGGAACTACATCCCTGATTACATTATACAAAACCCCTCACTAACACTCCAGGGAATCCTTGCAGAGTGGGTGGGGAACAGTGGATACACCCCAGGGATCCTGCAACTGGCTCTGCTCCACAGAGGGACAGTTAGTTAATCAATGGGGTGGTGACAGCAGACACTTTTTGCCTATGCTTATGAGTGGCATCAGCAGTTGGGCATGTACCTACCTATGTATCTGTGAACCTCTACATAGAGTATGGACATATGCTGATAGCTTAATTTACTGTTCAGGGATTAACTTACTTTGTGCCAATGGCAGTTGTGTCTACAATAGTTGAGGGCTACCTATGTAGGATGCACACAGTAGACCACCTATACATGACAATTTACAGGTGGTTGTGTGTGTATGCCATCCATGTTTGCTGTGTGTGCAGGTGGAGAAGGGTATCAGTCCATGAGTGTCTACACTGTCAGTGTGTGTGCTATATGTTCCCTCTTTGCTAAGGCATGGCCATACTGGGCACGCCTCTGTCTGCCTACTGGGGCTAGCACAGGGTGATCGTGGTCTGAGTCCCTCTGTGCCTGTGGGTCCCTTGGCAATGGTGGTGGGCTGTGAGGGCCTTCACCATTCTGTCCCTGCTGCAGCTGTTTCCGCAGGATCATGTTGTGTAGCATGGCACATACTATGAAGATGTGAGCACACATGCCTGGGGAGTACTCAAGGTTCCACCAGATATGTCCAAGCAACGGAACTGTGATTTCAGCATCCCAAACACGTGCTCTATGATGATTCTGGTTTCTGCGTGTGCATCATTATGGTGTTCTTGTGTGGCTGTGTGTGCATTTCTGATGGGAGTCATCATCCACGGTTCCAGTGCTTAGCCAGCATCCCCCATCAGGTGGCCATATGGCATGTCCCCCCTGGCAAATACCTGATACAGCTGTGAGGTATGCCAGATGTGGGAGTCGTGATAGCTTCCAGGGCTGCCAGCACACACATCCATGATATTGCATATGACCTGGCAGTTGATGGTGGGGTATCACTTGCGGTTTATGTAGCTCCTACCTTGCTCACCGGGTGGTGACTTGATGTATATGTGCATGCAGTCTATTGCACCCAGTACCTCTGGGTAGTCTGCCACATGGTGGAAGAGACACATATGCTGGCCAACTCCTCCTGTGTTTGGGGGAAGTATATGTGCTCATTGGCATGTGGTAACATGGCATCCAGGAACTGATGGAGTACCTTGGATGCTGATGCCTGTGAGATCCCCATGATATCCCCAGCTGGCCTTTGGAAGGTACCTGTGGCTAGTATTCTCAAGCTTACACATACCTTCGTGTCCACTAGGATGGGTTCCCCTCTGTTACTTCTGGCTCTGAGGCGTTGCGGCACAGCTCAACACGTTGCTGTATGATGTCCCTGTCCACCCTGTAATGCTCTACTTTCTCCAGATCATGTAGCCCCTGGTAGGTTACCCTGGGTCTGAACACTCTTCTCCTCCTCCGGTGCCTGAGATTGTTGTCAGTATCATCCTCCACACCACCATCAGTCTCCAACACATGCTGGTGAATCAAAGCTATGGCAGCCCCTAACATGTGCATATTAAAAGTTCCCCGTTTGTATACACCAATGGTGCAGAGTGTCTGGGAATACACAAGTGCGTGTGTGGGGCTTTCACACCTTATACTATTGTGCAATGGATGATGTTGGTGTAATTGGGTGTGTTTGTGCTATTCCAGCTGCAGGGTATCTTAATTATTGGTTTTACAGCAGGTACTGCTATTGTGGGGCCTTTGGCGTTGACTTACGCTTGGCTGCCATGATTCATCTATTGCCCTTTACTTCAATTTTCAATCTGATTACCCTCCCATTGTCAGGCATGCATCCAGCTGCTGGCTTTCTTGTTTTGTACTTTCACAACACAGGATTGTGTTGGGAAATGTGTTATGTAGCTGATCTACTGCAAGTTTGCTTTGTTCTGCTGTGACAGTTCTCTTTTCTTTGCTGTACGGCACCTCCCCTTTCCTGTTCTGCAGGTAGCTGCTAGCAACCTTATTAGCTGTTGTCTATAGCCCACTGTGAGTGCCTAGGTGTTAATTACTCATGTATACTCCAATTACCATGCTGCAGCATTTCCTTATTGTCTTCCTGTATCCTTCCTGTTTTAGCTGTGATGGTCACCACGCACAGTCATTTACCGGGTTTCGTGCGTGTTTTCATCCACGTTCACATGAACTTTCAGTTATCTTCTGTGCTCTCAGCTAAGCAAAGCTATGGCTACTTCCACACCCCTATCCTGCGGCTTTGCTTAGCAACAGGCAACATGGATTAGCAATGATCCAATGTGCTTGCAGCTATGGTGGCGCACCCCTCTCTTGATGTCATGTTTACCTCCAGGCCACTCCTCGGTGTTGTACCGCTATGCCGTATGGTACATCCTTATGCTGGCGGGGCGTTTGCAATTCAGTATTACTTGACTCATTTGCATGACATTGACTACTAATTACTAGTTACCGCATGGAATACTGTCACTGACCCTTAGCAACCCTTGCACCATGGTTGTGGTGTAGCATGCATGCCTTTGACTATTATGGGGATATCATGAATTGTGTTACATTGCAGTTTTATGACATCGAAATATATTTTCCTTGTGATCCCATTTGTGCACAGATGCACTGCAGTTTTACTTTGTGTTAGTGTGGCCATGACATTAAATGTTATTTTTTATATGTTGTGCATTTTTTTTATGCTATTGGCTATATATTTAGCCATTGGCATATATTAACATTATAATACATAAGTTTGGTCCGCTTTCATGGTTCCGATTTTATGTTTGACAAAATGTAAACCATTTTTATTGGTTTACATTTCTTCATGCCTACGCTACGCCTGCACCACTTTAGGAATCGCTATATACCTTCATTTGCATGCTACACTGCTGCGCATGGGGTAATTAGCATACATGCGCTGGGAGCTGCACAGCTCTGGCATATGCTGTTACTGCACGTGGAAACAGCTCATACCTGAATCGCTCGGCAGCCATATTTTGCACAAGATCACCAACGCTAATCCGGTGCCTGGCACAAGCTTCATGAATCCCAGGGTATGACTTTAAAACAGCATTTGTATTCCTCCCAAAAGTATTTTCTTGCTAGGTTATTGTTTAGGCATGCTGCAGCTATTTTACCAAAGGATTTCTTAACTGCAACTGTATACTCTCTTGCTTTCACAAGGAGTAAGCTGTGATTCTTATTTGATGAAGTTGGTTAGAAGGGGCATTTTCAGCGAGTGTGTCATAATTTAAATAACTGATAAGCAAAACTGCTTTAGCTATTACTGGCAGTCATTTTGGTTTGTCAAAAATTATACAATGATTTCACATATTGTCTGACAAGTGACAAAACCTATAATGTTTTCTAGAACTTCTTGATTGCCCTAGGTATATTTTTGTGTTCCCTAGAGCTAAAGGCTTTTAATGTATTTTTCTTTGATCTTTGTTAGACTTTTTATGTGTTAATATGTTCCATACTTATCTGGATTAATTGTATAATTTTTCTACTCTTTATGTGATCTTTCATGAGATTTTATGAATTAATTTGGTTTAGGAATTACCTGGGAAATGGTGTTTTCTTGTACTATTCTTTCTTTTGAGTAAACAAAGCTTGCTTTGTATAGGGATGGTCATATTTTTAAAATCTTGAGAAAGAAGACGTTGATTCTGCACAGTTTTATGGAGTAATACAGAGGAGTTGAGTAGGGCATATTCTGATGATTTTGGTATAGACCAGATAAGAACCATATGTTGAGAGACCTTATTTTTAATTTCAAAGTTGACTTATGTGATGATATTCAAATTTTATCTTGTAGCTAGGCATCTGTAACTATTTATTTTTACTTTATTTTAATTTAATTTATTTTATTTTATTTTTTTTCTTTGCTGCCTGGGTTATTGCCTTAGGTTAGTAGCCTATTTTAAGAAGGTAACAGAGGTGGTGTATTTACTACTAAGGGAATTTGGTCAGGGCAGTAAGAAACTTCAATTCTTTTTGATATGTGCTGTTGGATCTTTTATATCCACATAAACTAAAACCAGGTAGATCGGGTCTCTGTTTAACACCCCATTTGAAAGACAATGCACTCAGGAGTGTAGCAACACCCTTATGCTGCACTGCAGTGTCAGCAATCTATCTCCTTAGTTTGGGAATAGAAGCCAGAATTATCATTTTATGATTGCATTGGTTTATCAGGGCTCTGAATTGGGGTCTTTTTTGATTGATACTAGTTATGTTCGTCCAACCTCTGGAGAGGTTTTTTTGTAATTTCTGTAGTTTTAAAGAATGGAAATTAGTGGTGCAGAGTTTAGCTGGATGACTAAACAATGTAGTAGTCAAAGGTCAGTAATAAAGATTTTATTAGTTATTTATGTATTTATTTATTTATTTGTCTTTCTTTACCAGTAAAGTCTGACTGGGTAATATCGATTTTCAGCAGAGACCTTGGGAGAAAAGCTCCATTTGCTTCCATTACATTATACTAAGTTCCAGTTAAACACAGAGTAATTGCATTTCTACTTATATTTATACACAAACAGTAGTTACATTTATACATTCTAAGATTTTACAGAGGTGGAAGTTACTAAAGAGAAAGCTCGTGCAACTTAATGTATTGTACAGGCAGCAGTTATGTCTAAAATTGTTTTGCTATTTCAGTGAGACATTGGGTGTATTCTGTTTAAGGAGAGTATTTGGACAGTATTATATGGTGAACACAACGTCTTAAACTTGTGAAGAGCATGTGCAGGATCAGGACTGGTTAAGATGTTGTTTAAGCAGTGATTTAGAACTATTGAGTTTGTTGGAGAGTTTTATTTGTCTGGGTATACTATTCCAGAGTTTAACAAATATATTGAGAGTAGAGCGAATCTCCTGTAGCATTATTTGACTTATTTGTAAGTCATAAGAATTTGTTACTAGAACAGAGGTCCCTTGCTGGACAGTAGGGCAGTAATAGGTTTAGTAGTGCAGGGCATTTTTCTTGATGACTGATGAGTTTGTGTGCTGTAGTTAGCTGTGAACATGTTAAGTAGTTGGACATAATCTGCTTATTACACTCTTGAAGACTTACCAGCACATTATTTCTGTGCTGTAGTTTATCATTTCTCATTATCAGAACACTGCACTGATCATGAAGATTGTGCTGTAAGCCAGGGTAAAGTGGGGAGAATGTATAAAAATAATATTAGCATTTACACAATGTTGATAACAGTGTTATACATTTTGTAGTATATTAATATAGAGCTTGGTATGGGAACGGATATGTGGTTTGAATTAATTGTAATAACCTGAAGAATGCTCTATATTTTAATAATATTGGGCATCTTTCATTTAGGTTATGAATTTGAAGACATAGGAAGAGATATTTAACTTTGTTATTCACAGGTTCATAGGTAAGTACTAGGCTAGCTGTACTTGTGCTCCATTCCCTGGCAGATAGGTTCAGTGCTAACTTTACTGTCCTTTAATCCCCTAAAGGGCAAATATCTATACAGGAAGAATGTAGAAGAGCTCCTGTAATCACAATTATGCAGGTAAAAGCTACACTCTCTAAAGCCAAAACCACAGCATCCATGGGACTGGACAACATCCCAGGCTGCGTTTTACATGAACTTCAGAACAAACTGGCTCCCCACCTAAGCACCATGTTCAATCATAGCCTAACATCAGGCTTTGTGCCCACTGAATGGTGCACAGCAACAGTTATCCCACTCCACAAAGGAGGAGCCACCACTGATCACGGGAAATATCACCCTATTAGCCTGACAAGCCTGGTCTGTAAGGCTATGGAACGTATCATCATGGAACTCATAAACAAAGACATTGGTAACCACCAAACTCTGGACCCCACCCAGTTCGGGTCTGTGAAAGGCAGATCATGCTACCTGAACCTGATCAACTTCTTTGAGGCAGTCAACAAAGCCGTAGATGAGGGTAAGGTTGCTCAAACAGCCTATCTTGACCTCGCCAAGGCTTTCAACACCATCCCCCATTCTGGGATTATAGCTAAACTCACTAAATTAGGTATACATCCCTACATTACAAGATGGATTGCCAACTGGCTCACTGACAGAACCCACACTGTAATAGTTGCAGACTCCAAATCTGACTTCAAACCAGTGACGAGTGGAGGACCACAGGGTTCAGCCCTGGGACCTCTCCTGTTTGGTATCTACTTCTCTGAAGTACAGACTAACACAGAAGGCCTTTGGCTAATGAAGTTCGCAGATGACTGCAAACTAGGAGCCATAGTCGAGTCCACAAATTATGTGGACATCCTACAGAAGGGCCTGACTGAGACAGATGCCTGGTGTCGGAGCCATGGCTTCAAGCTCAATGCCAAAAAGTGCATTGTTATCCCCTTTGGTAAAAACTCTTTACCCTTGAACTACCACATAAGCAGCAGTCTACTTAATTCTGACTGTGTGATAAGAGACCTTGGGACCCAGGTGGACAGTAGTCTCTCCTTTGATAATCACATCACCACAGTAGTCAGGAAATCCTTCTACATGGCACACCTCATCACAAAAGGGTTCTCAACCAGAAAAAAGAGGTCATTGTTCCCCTCTACTCGACACTCATTAGACCCATTATAGAGTACAATGCCCCTTTTGGAATGTACCTCACAAGACATTTGCAGCAGCTAGAAAGGCCACAGAAGTACCTCACGAAGAGAATTACTGGCCTCAAACAGATGCCCTACACTGACCGTCTCAAAAAACTCCAGGTTTACTCTGTAGCATATTGCCTACTCCGAGGTGATCTCTGCCTAACATAAAAAGCTATGTCAAACCCAGAGCTGTTGGACATGCTACACCTAAAGAAATCCCAATCCCTCCGAGCTACACACCCTAGGGACCTAAACCTTGTCACCACAATAAACAGGACATGCTTGAGAGATAGATTCCTGTCACAGAGACTTACCATACTCTGGAACAAGCTACCCATCTATGTCAAACAAAGTTCATCATTGGCACTCTTCAAGAAAAATCTTGATGAGTGGATGGGAAATAGGAAATACACCCCGAGGATCACTTCTGTGGCTCTGCTCGACAGGGCCACAGGAAAAAAACGTTCTTGGGTGACTTAAGCCAGGGAACCGTGTTGGCTAGGCTTACTTAGGCCCTTGGGCTGATAGCCTAGTATGTACCTATGAACCTATGAACGTTTATAAGCCTAACCATTTTCCCTTTTTGTGCTGGATATAACTTATCCTATTTGGTTATAGACTGGCCTTACCCATCCCATGGTCAATAATTATATATTACCTCTAATAAGAATAACTGCGATCATACCATAGATAATTTGAGGGGACCCATGCATGAGATTAAGCACTTAGGAGCTGCATCTCTCCATTAATAATACAGGGGACAGTTCTGGGGTAAATTTTCAGTTTCCCATCCATAGATCTAAGTTGTGCTTGAAAATTGACAGGAATGAACTCTGTTTTATCTGGATGGGTAGATTGTTCCATAGCAGCATTGTTCTTTACCAAATATACCTGTCTCTTCAAATTGTTCTATTGATGTTGTATAAGAGGTTTAGATCCCTAGACAGAATATTTCTGATATTTTGTTATTGAATGTTAATCTTATAGAACAGCAAGACATTTCTAGATTTTGAGTAGTCATTTTACTATTAAAAAATCTTCTAATATGAATTATCTTTAGAAGATAATTGAAGGATTTTACTAGACTTGTGTAGTATCCTGTAAATAAATGAACAGAGAAGGAAAGTAGATCTTTTGGAGAGAGATAATATACTATAATTAGGATTCCAATGACAACATTAGGAATTTCACTGTGATTACCATTCTACATGTACTGCAGAGATAATGTATGTCTTTCTTTAACCATGTGGAAATGGGTATGAGCATGTGCCTTATAATATAAATAGTTTTGGTAATAACTAACTTTTTAACAGTACTTCTTCTGCCAAAGAATAATAATACCTGTCTCCACCAACCTGAAACTTCTAGGTCTAAGGATTGTCATAGTGGTCTATGCTTAATTGCCTACATCTTGCTAACAGGCATGTGGTCCAAAACATCTATGCAGAAAGGGCAAATAACACTCTATGTATAAATAATGAGGGACACATTATTGCATCACTAGGGTGGACTGCTGAAGAGGAAAAAGTTAAGATGTTTAGACATTTGCTTTAAGTTTCAAAAGAGTGTAGAATGACACCAGAAGAGTTCTGTATCTCTGGCTGAGGTCCTCAGACATAGAGGGATGTTACATTACTGCAACTCTGATATCCTCAGTTTGGCTTAGGACTCAGAGATGGAAGGACTGTACCAGGGGAATAGGGTAGTAAGCAGCTGATAGTGTCCTGACCCCTCCTTCTGAGAATAGGAGGGTTTTAAACCCCATTTGCCAGGGAACACAGCTAGAAGGAAGATTTATTACAGTAGCAGTACCTATATCAAGCTTGATTTTATAGTAAGCACAGCCCTTAGTTGGGTGTCGGTCAATTTTAGGAAAATCCCCATGTAGTAGCATTAACAGTTTCTGACAGTTACAATATGAATGGGGTTAGGTGGTGTTGTAGGGAAACTTCATAGTTTTGGTTGCCTGCCGGCACCTATGCACTATGGCCCCATACAAGAACAAATGGGCCACTGGGCTCTCACACTGAGCAAGGAATGAATGTGACAGATTTTGCCCAGAGTGTGGAAAATATATATTCACAGGGTGGTGGCAAAGTCTGATGGCCAATGGAGAGGGAATAAAAAAGATTTCAGTATAACTGTGATTTCCTATTAATGTTGTGGTAAAGCTAAACACTCATTTTGTAGTTTATATAGTAGACCTTCATGATGCAGTTGGAATTAAAAGACTTGTTCCAAATTAATTTCATGCAGGAAATGCTCTTACTCCTTAATTTCTGGAGATTTTCACTGTAGGTAGACTGAGACTCATTTGTAGTTAATAAATGTAATAATGGTTACCATCAAAATGTCTCCTTTATCAGAAGTAGCCATTGAAACTTGACTTTTTATGGGAGGCTGACTGCTAAAATCATCATCCATAAAATAATAAAAAAGAAAACATATAATGCATGTTAAGTCTGACTCTCAATAAAGGAGAATGCTCAAAGCATTGCCTGCTGGAAAAGTAAACTCCTTTAAGAAAAAGACAGTAAAACAGCAAGGCAAATGCCTGTACTTACATTTTTGCAAGAAACATACAAACTCCTACTATATATACATATGGATAACCTTCAGTTTCCCGACAGACTTTACCGACACGCATTACACCAACACATCAATTCACTGACATTTCCAAACCCGACATTAACCGCACGGTTAGTAAACACTCAGCTATCAGCTTGAACTTTGCCCCTTACCCCTGCAGTAGTGCATTCTCCTAGTTGGTATATTTAGTAAAGGGGAGTGGGTCAGTTTTTTCGGGTAGTGAAGTTTGTCGGGATGGCCGAGTGTTTACTAACCGCGCGGTTTATGTCGGGTTTGGAAATGTCGGTGAATTGACGTGTTGGTGTAATGCATGTTGGTAAAGTCATCTGTCGGGAAACTGAAGGCAATCCGCATATATATATATATATATATATATATATATATATATACATATATATTATAAATCTGTATGAAACACCTACCTCCTATACCCAGCCACTAACCAGTAACCTGAGGCCTACCAGTTTTCCACAGATACCTACAGGTCATCTTGGACGTCACTTGTTATAGCAAGTTCACACCAAAATGTGGTTCCTTTCCCAGTTGCACTTGCATAAGCACCTTATGCCCCTCCCTACCCTTACCTCATTTCCTCCCAATCATCCCTCCTTCGATTTACCCTATCCTCTCCCCTACCCTCTTAACTCCTACTAATATATTTATCTAACTACACTCTGAAGATGTACCTGGAAAAATTGGTTTGTTACCAAACCTCATTTGTGAAAAAGTAGGGATTTTCTCACACCTTGTAATGCCATCAACTGAATATCTGCAAAAGGCAGACAAGTAGTCAATGGTGATCATTACTATTGAAATAAAATTGGAATTTGCTCCCCTGACATTTTTAATGTAATAATTTATAATGAAGTATATATGTAATATTTCATAATGAATGCAATAATTCATAATGAAGATACTCCTCCAGGCTTAGGTAAGGACTTCATATCCCACCCTCTCACTCACATATGTAACCTCTGCTTAATTAATATGATTATGCCTCAAATATGGAAAATAATAATAGTCACCCCTATTCCAAAACTATGGAAGGCAACTACTGCTTTGCAATACCATCCTATCTTAATATTTCCCACTTTAGATAAAATGATAGAAAAAAATATCTACAACTAAATTATTGCTTATTTTTATCAATACCATCTTCTAACCAGAAAGCAACATTGATTTGCAGTCTGGATGCAGTAGCATAACAGCTCTCTACTTCCTCACAGATGACATCTTATCCAACATGGACAATGGTAACCTGGCAGGAGATAACTAATTGACCATAACTTAATATTTATAATTTTTTAATGTTTTGCAATTTAACTGAAATAGGTATTAGTGATGATGTAAAACCTTGGTTTGTAGATTTCCTCACTAATAGATCTTACAAGTTGAAAGTAAACAACACTACCTCTGCAACAGTTCCTCTTATGAAAGGAGGGCCCCAGGGTTCGACTTTAGTCCCTCTGCCATTTTCCATGTTTGCCAACAAACTCCCATCTGATCAATGTTTATGAGCAGCTGGTTGACAGTTGGTGGTACAACTGTGCTGTGCCATATGCCTGTTTCTTTCTCAAGTGTACCGTTTTTGAAGAACATTCTTCAATTTGAGTCTTAAAATGAGTTTGTATTCCTCATAGTTCCATATTGAAAGGGTCTGTCATACATTCGGTGAAGTTTACTGTAATATATTTTCACTGTTTCATAAGTTTTCTAGCTGAAATTGTTGGTGAGCACTTAGTGTTATACTATTTGCTCATTTGTTCACATTATAAGAGGCAGTGTTCCAAATTTTGGAGATTGAAAGTTGGGAGCTATGCTGTGTGGTAGGGAAAAAAGGTCTAGAGTTAGTCAATGAAAACACGTAAGTTTGTTTTGTGTTACCTAAAAAATGAATAGTGGACACCCTGGTCAGCTCAGTAGGATGAGGGTAGCCAGGCATAGCAAGTGTAATCCGTGATGTGCTGCTGCATTTTCATTTTTGAGGGGCAACGTTTTGACAAAATCAGATGCACAGAATTTTCACCAACGGAAAAATTAAGCTGAATGTCACAAGTAAGTTGAAGTGTCCACCATAACAGATGCTTGTTATATCATTGCCTATATAGTCGAATGAACGTCTTGTCAGAATTGTAGTGCATGCATTGCTTTGTAGCAGTTCAAGGATATGTGCCAGAAAATGCCATTTACTTCAGGGTGATCCATCTGACATGTAGCATAGATGAGTAAGACTATAAGCTGATATTGCTCAGCAGTTTAGGTTTGGTCAAAATTTAATTATTTGCTTGATACATTTTAAAGATTTAGTTTTCTATGCACTAAGAGTTTGGATTTTCTGGAGGTGGCTTTGGGTAAATTGTGGCTACAAAAAAAAAAATACCAGTAATAAAGAGGCTGGATTTTGTTTTAGCATTCCAGTTTGTTGCATGATTTCATCAAAATCTCTAACTGGTGGTTGCCTAGCAGCCAACTTAAAGTCACCGTTGTTAAGTATTGACATAAATGGGGATTCGGGGGAGAGGGCATTCAGGTAGTTGTTCTAACCACTTGGTGCTACTTGTTATATTTGGATGTCAGCTTTCATGTAGGTGGAGCACAGATATCTGTCTAGCTTGCAAATTTGTTGTGGACCATACTTCTCAACTGTTCAGACTTTCGCAGGATGCCCAGATTTGCTTCATATCTTGGTCAGTTTACATAAACTGTGGTCTTCTGGCTAAGTAGTGGTAAATCGTCACAGACTGCAGTCCAAAACTGTCAAAGATTTGAACTCTAGTCTTCCTACCCTGCCAAACATTTAGGTTAGTGTTATGCTATAAAACTTCTCAGTAGGAGTAAAGTATATAGAGTTGTCCCTATTTTCAAGCCTTTCTTAGTTCGTGGGGCCTTTAGCACATTTCCTTCTGCCCATCGTGCGCATATGTTACAGTGAATGTGCTAATATTCTTGTGTCCAAGTTGGGTAGTTGGGGGACATGTGGTGTATGGTTTCACTTCAGAATCCTGAAATATCACAATCCTGAATTTCAGAAAACTTCATAATCCAGAAGCCCAAAATCATGAAAATTAAAAATCCTGAATCCCAAAAGATTGAAAACACACAGGATACATATACTGACTATCGAGAACACAAACCAGATTGCATTCCACCAAATATAAGCAGGTGAGCAAGCCTCCCTGCACCCCGCACACCCCCTGTTACTTAAATATATCAACTCCAAGATTGCACTTCACTACACTATCATGAGTTATGTTGTAGCATAGCAAGTTAATAGAGAATGTTACTAAGGTTACAATAGGCAGTCATGAACACATGTGATGGTATGTTTGCCATTTTTTTCTGTGGAGTGCAATTTTGGAGTTTATATATTTAATTAGCAGGGGGTGTGGGAGGGTGCAGTCCCCCCACATCCGTGGATGCAGGGGGGCTTGGCCCCCTGCCCATACTTTGTGAAAAGTGCTATCCTTTGTCTTGTATGTGTTTCCCTTTGTCCTTGTACTGGAATATTGTCATTCTTTGTATCCTGTATATTTGTAGTATTTTGTGATTCAGGATTTTGAGTTTTCAGGATTTTGAATTTTCAGGATTTTGGGTTCTGGATTATGAACTTCAGGATTGTGATATTTCAGGATTCTGAAGTGAAACCATATCCATATATATATAAATATATATATATATATATATATATATATATATATATATATATATATATATATATATATATTTATAAAACTAATGAGCAGCAGTTGCTATTCTGGAACACTTGAACATGAGACAATTACAAAAGTTAGCAAGGCGAAGTCAAAATATAGCATGCTGCTCTTCATTTGATTACTACAACCAAAACCTGCACAGTTAGCTTGAATAAGTCATATGATACGTGAAGGCTACTCCTGAGCTAGTCCAAACAGAATGTACCAGTGCCTAATGCATTTTACTTTGTTTAAGGAAAATAGACATTAAGATCAGGATAAGCAATGGGAGCAGCTTTTTTAGTACATGGCTGATCATATGCTCTTTTGTTCTGGTTCTGTGATTTTTGCACCACGTGGTTGCGAGTTTCACAGGCTGTGAGGCATGGTCGTTTTCGGGAAACAGAAGTGGGTGGTAATTGGGTACATGATAGGTCTGTAATGCTTTGCGTATATTTTGAGCATGAGGAAGAATAAATCTTTGTTTAATGACTGATACATAGGTTGCTTTATTAGTTAGTGTTACATTTAAATTAATATATGTTAATTTTAAATGTACAAAGGTTGGTTTAAAATTATGACATGTTTGCGAGATGTATGGGTTGGCTGAAGAGATGTTTTGCATATTACCTCTCAACTGTTCAGATTTTCGCAGAATGTCCAGATTTTGGCCTCATATTTTTTGTCTATTTTTCATAAAACTGTGGTTTGCTGGCAACTTAGTGCCAAATCATTAAAGACTGAAGTTGTTAAATAATGATAGATGATTGAGTTTCATAATTCATATCCTTCAGAAAATTCACGCTAAAATAAAACCTTGTATTCTATCAACTTTTGTAAGAGCAATATTGAAAAATTGTCCCTAATTTTAGGCCTTTGTTCCAGTTTTATTTATGGCTTTGCCCAGATTTCTTGCTCTAAGAGGTTATAAGGTATGATATTGTATAAAGGGGTTTAACTATTCTCAGCTGGTAGGCTGTGAGATGTAATACTGGAGAAGATGTAAATGCATTTTGCTGTTATTTTTTTGCATAATTTTGAATTAAGGCAGAACCATTACAAAGTTTGTGAATGAAGGGTTGGTCATAAAATGGTTTTTGGGACTATTTGTTCTAATGATTTATTTTGGTATGGGTTGCTGAAATGGCAGGATTGGTTGGCATGTGATTCCTGGTCAGTGTGGGGTTTGGAGGCTCAGGGGAGTGTCCTTTCTTTGTGTGTGTGTTTTTTTTTGTATTATAAAATGTCTACATTGGTAGCATAGCTCTCAATAGTTCGCATTTCTGCAGAATGTCCAGATTTTGCCTCAATACTGACTGGAACTTCTGGAGCTTCACATCCACGGTGGTGGTGCTGCGGTAGCATTGTCACCTTACAGTAGGATGCTGACCGGCTCGACTCTCAGCTAGAGCGTCTTCTGCGTGGAGACATGCGTAAATGGGCGTACCTTAGGGCTGGCAACTGAGCACATAAAAATCAACTGCCAATCATTAGCGGACCGGAGTTCCGCTGTGGCGACCCCTAACTGGAAAAGCTGAAAGACACAACAACAACAACAACTGACTGGAGCTTCACATGTGTCCCTGTCCCTTACGTTTCATATCTGGATACTTAATATGGCAATCTGGCAAGGTCACAAATGTATAAATTGAGGCAGGTTTAAACCTGAGAGTAGAACTTCATTTCAGCAAGGTCAGTAAAAGTTTAGAAATATTAATAGCACATTTAAATGACAGTCCCTGGAAGTTAAGTTGATTGGCATTTCAGAATGACACCAACTATTCTGAACAGCTAGATACTTTTGGGGAACTTTGTGTTGGGTTGTCCAATGGTGCAAGTTTGACATATTTGCCAGTCATTTTACATGTGCTTTGCTAGTCGGCCTGAATGAAAGTTATAGAGGGAGTTGCCACTTCAAAGCAAGTGGCTTATTTCGCGGTGACGGCGGACTCATGGAACAAACCGTCTGTTCATTGCTTTTACATGGTTAGCATCTGGTAAGTAGTGGATTCCATGAGTGATGTGTCAGCCCCAAATCTGACCGAGATAAGGCCATTCAACAGGGAAGATAGCTGCACTGATTGAGAGGAGGGGGTACACATACAGACGGCTGTAATAGATGATTAAAACAGGTGTGAGTAAGGGAGGTGAAATGTAACAATTGAGAATTTAAACTAGAATTGATTTGTTAGGCATAGGATTAATGCTGCACTGTCTATGAGGACTTATAGGAAGTAAAAGGCAGTTTATGCACTTTTAATTTTGAGGATAAGTAGTACACCTAAGGGTAACGAGCAGTCTAACCTGCTTTTGTATAATGATAAAGGGACATTAATAATAACTTATTCATTCAGTAGCAGTGGATTTTCCATATCCTCCCTGTGATCGCAAGGGTTTCCTCTGGGTGTTCCGGTTTCTTCCACATTTCAAAGACATACAGTGGAGGACTGGACACTCTATATTGGCTGTAGATGTAGGCAAACAATAACAGTGGCATGCTTTGACATTGCTAGCTACCCGGTGATGTAAATCTTAGGCTGAGATGATTGTGGAAGTGATAGCCTGACCCCAACTGTAAAATGGGGGAGAGGGTTAAGGGTGGACGGACAGCTGCAGGGGTTGGCTATTTATAAGCAAATGGTTAGCTTTTTGCTACACTTTTCTGCCTTTGAAGTCGGCCATTTGCTATATGTTACTTGCCTCATTGGATGTGGGGTACACGCTGAATGTTCAGTCTTGGCTTCATTTTGGTCCATTTTTCATCATATTCTGGTTCTTTGAATTATTAACAAATCATTTAAGCTGAAGTAGAAAGCTTGTCTTTGATTTTATAGTTGGCTAGGTGTTTTTGCTCTAGAAAATGAAGATTGGCTTGCACTTTTGATACTGTCTGCAGAACGCAGACATTAGGTTCTGCACAGACTTCGCTGAATGGACAGATTTCTTCCTTTCTTAGGTGGGTCGCTTCAGCTTACTGTAGAGGTTTAAGGGGAGGCATAGTGATACGATGTTTAAGGGGCTGTGTGTGTTTATTGTGGGACTGAGTGGTTGAGCAGAGATGGTGGTTCATGTCTGCTGGGTGTCGTTATGTTTCTGTGTGCACACTTAAGTAAGACTCGGTGGCAGTTTGGTAATGTTATGCGGGGGTTACGTATTTGGTTATATCATTAACATGGGATGTTTGAGTAACATTATGTGGGACTTTGTAAAGAAGTTTTGTTATGCATATGCAGAGGATTTACAGTATTTTTTTCTTTTCTTTTTCAGATCACAATGAGATCACAGATGGGGAGGTGTAGAGTGGGTGTCAGTCAAAGGCCTGAAGGAAGTTCATTTGATGTGATGGATTTGACTGTGTGGATGTTCTGCCACTGGTGTACAGAGTGGTTGCAAGTAATCTTTCATTCATTATGTAACATAAAGATGTCAGATTGGGAGTAATGTGGGGACAGGCAAGGTTGAGGTATATCAGAGGCAAGATGAAGCAAGTTTGGAGGATTTTTTACGGGGAGTTTGGGGATGTCCTCAGCCTATGAAGAGAAGACAGGTGTGGCATTAGAAAAGATTCAGTTAAAATTTATGTAGAAAAGTTAGATATGGTATTGGGACTAGGCATGGTGGTATAGGGTGATATAACATTTACTCAGTTTGAAGTTATTTGGAGGAGGTTTTGGTTTGTTGGTCAGCAAATTATGTTAAATGTTTTCTTATATCTGCTAGTTGGTGGGATGGTGGGATTGCTATTATACATACACTTAATGATGTTCAGTGTTATGCCTTTTAATGGGAGGTTAGGTTGGAAGTTTGGTAGGAGACAGGGGAACAGCCTGGTCAGGCTGGTGGGTGGCAAAGAGGGACATGCATGCCCTTTTCTGTTCCCCCCTCTGGTTATGGATGTTCATTTCAAGGAGTTGAAAAGGAAAGTGAGCATTTGGAGGTGGCTTGAGAAATATGCAAGCAGGGGGTAAGTATGCTGCTTATTTGGTTGGATGTGTAATTCAATCAATGGTAAATGAAGTGAGTGGTGGGATGCTGCTTCATATGTAAGCGAGTGGAGGTATGGAAACTGCTGACTGGGTCAGGATGAGCAAGGTCACACTGCCTTGATTAACATTACATGGATCTTGATGTTGGAACTCAATCAGCTATACTATATTCCAGTTGTAATAAATAAATATTGGATAATAAAGTAATGTTTATGAAAGTTTAATAAAGTCATCAAATGTCATTCGGTGTGATGTGTTTATTAAAGGGGACTGGGACAAATGAGGTTTGGTAACAAACCAATTTGTCCAGGGACATTTTCAGAGTGGGATTAGATAAATATATTAGTAGGAGTTAAGAGGGTAGAAGGCAGAAAGGGTTAAATGGGAAAAAGGGATGATTAGGAGGAAATGAGGTAAGAGCAGGAAGGGGCTTAAGGGGCTTATGTAAGTGAAATGAGTTAAGGAACCACAGTTTGGCATGAACTTTATACACATCCTCCCTCCCCCTTTTAGGTGGAATAGTGGGCATTGTAGTTATTTTATTAGACAGGGTAGGGTGGAGAAGTGGGCCAGGCATGCCCTCTTCTGTTCCCCCTCTGGTTTTGGATGTTCATTTCAATGAGTTGGGAAAGGAAAGTGAGTATTTGGAGGTGGCTTGATAAATAAGCATGCGGGGGTAAGGACGCTGCTTATTTTATTTATTTATTATTTTATTTTACATTTGTTTGCCAGGAGCGTCCACTGGGCCAAAATGAGCCCATTTTCAGTGGAGGCCTGTGGAGAAAACCTCCAAGTAGACATAAGAACAAGATACAATATACTGACTTAAGTAACATACAGTAAATTGATATGAGTACTGCATACAGTTTAAGTTAAAAGTTTGAGTAAAGCAAAACTATTAGTTACAGCAAGTCAAAAATGTCTACATGTGCAATGAAGCAGTTTAACAACTGTAACTATATAATAACATTACATAAAATACAAATACAGAAGAAGAGAGAGATGACTATGTACATTGTAGAGGGTGGTGTACAGTAAAATAGTGATGACAAACTATAGAATACAGTGTATGAGACATAAGTTATAAGAGGCAGAAGAAAGTGTGTTGATGGTATGAAAGATGGGTAAGTGTATGAGTGAGAGAGGAACAGGTGTCAGGTTTTATGGGGGTGGATGTTAATTCAATAAGTGGTAAATGAAGTGAGTCATAGGACGCTGCTTCATAAGTAAGCGAGTGGAGGTATGGATGATGCTTACTGGGTCAGGATGAGCAAGGTCACACTGACTTGATTAACATTACATGCATCTTGATTTTGGAACACAATCCGCTATACTATGTTCCAGTTGTAATTAATAAATATTGGGTAATAAAATTATGTTTATGAAAGTTTAATAAAGGTCATCAAATGTTATTCGGTGTGATGTGTTTATTGAAGGGAACCAGGGCAAATAAGGTTTGGTAACAAACCAATTTGTCCAAGGATATCTTCCGAGTGAGGTTAGATAAATAAATTTGTAGGATTTAAGAGGGTAGGAGGGAGGAAAGAGTTAAATGGAAAGAAGGGATGACTGAGAGGTAATGCGATAAGTGTAGGGAGGGGCTTAAGAGGCTTATGCAAGTGCAGCTGGGTAAGGAATTACATTTAGTTGTGAACTTGCTTCCCACCTTCCATCCCCTTTTTAGTGGACTAGTGGTGATTGTGGTTATTTTATCAGACTGGGTAGGATGGAGAAGATGACCAGGCATTCACTCTTCTGTTCCCTCTCTGGTTTTGGATGCTCATTTCAATGAGTTGGGAAAGGAAAGTGAGTATATGGACATGGCTTGATAAATAAGCAAGTGAGGGTAAGGACATTGCTTATTTGGTTGGATGTTAATTCACTGAGTGGTAAATGAAGTGAGTGGAATGCTGCTTTATAAGTAAAATAAGCAAGTGGAGGTAAGGACGCTGCTTTATAAGTAAAATAAGCAAGCGGAGGTAAGGACGCTGCTTTATAAGTAAAATAAGCGAGCGGAGGTAAGGACACTGCTTTATAAGTAAAATAAGCAAGTGGAGGTAAGGATGCTGCTTTATAAGTAAAATAAGTGAGCGGAGGTAAGGACGCTGCTTATTTGGTTGGATGTGTAATTCATTAAATGGTAAATGAAGTGAGTGGTGGGACGCTGCATCATTAGTACGTGAGTGGAGGTCTAGACACTGCTTACTAGGTCAGAATGAGCAAGGTCACATTGTCTTGACTGACATTACATGGATGTTGATGTTGGAACTCAATCAGCTATACTATGTTCCAGTTGTAATTAATAAATACTGGATAATAAAGTTATATTTATGAAAGTTTAATAAAGGTCATCAAACGTCATTCAGTGTGATGTGTTTATTGAAGGGGACTGGGACAAACATATTTACTTACACACTCTAACAGACTTTTTAGCCTCAAGCTTTTTTCCATCTTCAGTTATATATAAGTGACTTGAGAGTGACATACAAATGCTCAAAGGATCCCATACTAAATTTGTCTGTTTGTTTAGAGCTACTTTCTCAGGATCTTATAGAAAAATAACACAAAGCTGGTAGTTGACAGACACAGCACACCAGTGAGTTTTCTGCAGGTTTAAAATACTGTAATGTCATTTTGAAGATAAGAAACAATTTAACATTGCCTCCTCTGTGTCATCATGTGAGACAATCTGATTTATTTCCTTCGTATGCATTTCTGCTTGTGTGTGTTGAATACTTACGATATTTTGTCCAACTATCTTCCAAGCATGTTTGTATGTGTGTGTGTGTATGTGTGTGTGCAAATGAGTGCATGCATATGTATAATTATTATTCCTTTCTTGGTCAGTGGATTTCCTACTCATATAAAAGTGCAACAAACTGACTTTTATATTTTCTTTTCCCACATGCAGATACATTTATATTTAGTTGAGTGCTGGTGTTACTATATTAAAATAGTACAAAGGCACCAAACTGAGTGTAGTATCAATATAAATTGCAGACAATGTACAACTCAATTTATTAATGTACCTGCTGTCATGATAATTTTAACTAATAGGGTGTATAAAGTTCTGGGCTTGCACACACTCATATGCGCTGTAATTTATTGTGTATATAGTTATCTTCCTTAGAAGGAAAGTTAATGAATTTGTAGCAGATTGTTGATATTGGTGTTCCTGTCTGGTTTTAATATGTGTTGCACCAAACTGTTTTAAAGCCAGATATCACAAGATCCAGACATAAAAAGGGAATCATTCATTTTAAATGCTGTCATTTTCAGCTGGGTTACTTTCATTTTGATAGAATAAATCACATACTGCATCATATTGAAATTCATCTGATACTTTAAAGCTGCACAATATGAGCCTTATGATTACATACTTTCAAGGAAGATAAGGTTTCTATAGAAATGATATCCTTACAAGCCGCATATAATATATTTGACAGAATCAAAGCAGTTGCAAAGCTCCTGTAACAATATATTTTTTCATACATAAACGTTAAGAAAAGTGTTTTGAAATATATGTGGTATCACAAAAACTGCCAAGAGTCAACCAAGGAATTATAATGAAATCATTTTTTTTCAGCTTTAGTAAATCACAGTTGAAGATCAACATTATACTTTGGCCACATGATCATTTTCTACTGCTTAAGGAACAATAAGATCAAAATATGAAATGAATACATCTTCTTGTACTTCTAAATAAATACTGTATGAATGCAACACTGTAGATTGGTGAATGATTACTTTGGATACATTAACAAAGTTAAGCAATCCTTACATTCCTCATAAAGTCATTTTCCTCATTAATGCGGCAGGTAAATGCAGCCTATGTTTATGACATATCAGTTGGTGTTTTACCATATGATGTCTAAGGAATAAGAAAATGGTAGAGCTGGCAGAAACCTTTATGCAATATATATATTTCCAAGGTAATATTACTGCATGGACTGTCTAGGTATTTTACTCCAAATACACATCAGTTGTTTTTGTTACTTGCTGCGCACATTTGGAGACATGCAATTACTGCAGAGCAGGGGTTACAAAGATGCAATGTATTACAACATTGTGTTTAGTGGCTGTGATCTTATGACATGGAGAAATAATACAAATCTGGTAGATGAAAGATACAGCAGTCAGCTATGTACATGTTTAGAAATACTGTAATATAATTTTGAAGATATGGGTCCAGGGTCCAATCCTGTTCTTCAGTTAATCTCTGTGCAGAGTTTGTATATTTTCCCATTGTTTGCATGGAAATTCACAATTGAAAAACATAAACACGCTGGTGGATGGTCTTTTGAGTCCATATATAACGAATTTACTCCTGCTCTTATATCACAGAACTGGGCTGAAAAGATCTGTAATGAGCAGTTGACTTACTGTATTTGGTTAATAAATTGTGTGTGGGGGATCTACAACAGGTTCCCATATTTTGGTATGTTATTATATTTGTTAAACTGTAAAACCAGTAAAAGCAAATACAGCAGTCTCATATACCTATTAAGTTAGATGGGTAATAATGACTCTAGCAGGATAAAAAAAGTCTAAGGATTAGCACTACTATATCTCCTTTAAAATTCAGATATATCTCTGGTTGTATTGAGAGACCTACTTATGTGTGTGCCTGTATTTTCAATTACTGTAACTGTAGCAGGCTTCATGATATCCTTAAGTATTTTACCACTGACAAGGTCCTCTCTCAAATGCAACTAATTTATATATCTTAATACCCTTTTCTGTTAATATGGTTAAATCTTTCATAAGAGAAAAAAATAACAAAAGTGGCACCTTTTGCTGTACTCTTTTCCTATCTGAATGTATTATTTGTTTCTAATCTCTCTCAGGCACAAACAGATCACACTGAAATGATACTTTAACAAAGCTAAATGCATTGATGTGGTAAAGTCAGAAATAACTCTGTTCAGGTTTGTAAATTCATTTTCTTAATATATTGACTTTCAGTTTTACAGGCAGAATGGAAACAATGGGTGTATGGCATGGGTATGGCTGGGGGTTAATTTTATTTAGTATTATTTGTGATCTCTTGACCCCCATTAATTCTGCTTGGGCTTCACTCCCTGCAGTGCCTAGTGAGGCCTTCTGATTCTGTTAATCTTGCTAAGGCCATCTGATATACTTTTTGTTTCAGTGGCTCCTCTAAACCAATTGTGCCTGGGCCCCTTTGATGTTGTTATTCAACTTGGTCTGCCAGACAGTGGAGCGCCATACAATTTTAGGATCCTTATAATATAATTTCTTTTAATTTTCTTGCTTTGTGTAGCATTTTTTTTTTCTTTTTAACAAACCACTTTGCTTGTCACTGTTTCTGGAAGGTGCTCGATTCCTGCAATGCTGCTGCAATGGTGTAATATTTAATTTATATCAATGAAAGATGATGAGAACTGGAGTTGTGAATTTTGCATAGCTGAAGCAGTTCTTTTTGGAAGAAGTCTATTGGATGCAAGTTATGAATCATTTTTGGATGATAAGAATGAATAACAAAGAGTTGGGTATTGAGAAATGGGAAACCTGCTCCTGGTTTGGACTTTTGTAGACAAAGATAGTATGACTGTTTTGGAAACTGTTATGGTGACTTAATTGTTCCTGTTTTTGGAACATAGTTTGCTGCTGTTGAATAATTGTTTTCAAATTATTTGCATGTTCAGTTTATCTGACATCTTCACCCATCAAAAATATATCTGTTTTGGCAGAGAAAGGGCAGACATTTGTTTGCTCAGAGATGAAGAGGTTGGGACTTTGTTTTATGCTTGGACTCTTATGTTAGCGTGAGTTTATTTAATTTTGGCAGCATGACTTATTTCTTGTACTGTTTATGTCAAGTGTCATCCTTTATTGTTTTAGTAGTGCAGAATTGCTTAGCTATAGCCTAATTTGCTTTGTTTAGCAAGAATTTTATTTGTAAATCATTACATATTTCTGGCTATTTATCTGGTCATTTTAATCGCTTAAACTGTTTGAGCCATGATTTCATTTGTGAAATGCTTAGAATAGTACTATAATAAACTTGAATTTGAATCCTGTTGAAATTCCCTCCACATTAATCTTGTTGGGAGACACATTGATTTTGTTAAGTCTGATCCCCAATTCAGTCATTTCTCAGAGTGTTGCCTGACTTCTTTACTCCTGCTATACTTAAGATGAGTCCATTAATTCTGCTGTGGCCTCATGCTTTCTTTATTCTGCAGAGGATCCCAAAACTGTAATTGTGATCCTGCTTTCTGTTCACACATTAAAACTCATTAGTGTGAAACAATGCTAATAGATTTCCTTCTCAGAAACAATCAGAATGGATCTAATCAGTTGATCACTTAAAGCTAACATATTATTTATTTTTGTCTGTATAGATAAGAAAACTTTTTTTTTACTTAAAGAAATAGTGATGTTTGATGTGTGATGATTTTTTTTTTCTGTTTTGTCCTTCATTAAACTAAAACAAGTTTATCTTTACTCTGTGTGCTAACTTATTTTATTATATTTTGACTACTGAATAGACATATTTTTTGTGGGATGGTGTGTTTTGCAGGGCATGCTAGTTTGCAGAATTTTTTTTGCTAACATATTTTTAGAATGGTACTATAAAACTTGTCAATAGGTTAAATATGATGTGTATAGTAATTCTGATCGCTAACATTTATTGTGGACATACTGTATATTGGGAAGAATATTATTTACTGGATGAATAAATAGTTCTTAACTTGTACCTAAATGAAGCCATTAATATTTTTGGCTGTGATGAGTGGGTCATTCAGAGAGAGATCAATTGTTTTAACAGGCACTAGCATAAGTAGTGGTTTAAGAATACTGTGGGACTGATCAATTGGGCCTTATTACCAGGTATGTGTATGTACGTATGACTGTGGATGGATGCTACCTTCTGTGAAGCTGGCTACCTTGGGGCGGCACATAACTTTGTTCCAAGACTACAGTCACATTTTAGTCTAATATGACTGCGGTAGCATTGCTGCGGTAGTGTTGTTGCCTCACAGTAAGACGTTGTACTGTTTGATTCTCAGCTAGAGCGTCTTATGTGTGGAGACATGCGTGAATGGGTGTACCTTCGTTGAAGGTTGTGCATCAGGGCTGGCAACTCGGCCTGTAAAAATCTACTGCCAATCCTTAGTGGACCGTAGTTCCGCTGTGGTAACCCCTAATTAGGAAAAGCTGAAAGACACAACAATTATTTGACAAAGAAATGAACCTGTATGAGAGTCACTCATAGTACGGAATCTTGTAAGGATATATTTGTATTGAGAAAGCCAAAGAAGGGTATCAAATGAGAATGGAGAGAACAGGAATACAGGGATGGAGTGGGTACTTAAGATGAGGTTGTTGGATAAGCAGGAAAGGGTCATTTTTAGTAGGGTACATGCAAACAGTGTGGCTGCATAATTGCTGCTGGGAGCCCACAAAATATTAGCGCCAGCCCTGTCTGAGTAACTTCCTGTCATTCATCATTATATAGCTGAAGTACTTTAGGCATTTAGGTTTAGAATATTCTAGAATGCATATTGCTACACAGATGTGTTATCATTCCTCCTTCCTATGTGCAGCGGTATTCCTTAGACAGGTCATTCTGTTAAGGCCTATTGATGTTAATATATGACTGGAATGGCTAGAATAACTTCTGCAAAAATGCACAGCATAGCACACACACACACACACACACACACACACACACACACACACACACACACACACACACACACACACACACACACACACACACACACACACACACACACACAGCCAAGCAAGATGTCTTGATGTCTTCATCTTCTGCCTGCCAAACAGCTTGGATATATTTTCTTTGGATCATTCTTATGTAATACATTAAATTCTTATGCTAATGCTACCTACTGGAAAGTCCTAAAAATAACATGCAAAATGTCTACTAGCAGATTTGGCTCAGCAAACACAGTCACACACACACACACACACACACACACACACACACACACACACACACACACACACACACACACACACACACACACACACATCACAGTCAGGCCTGACTGCACAGTATTTGTTAGAACAACTTAGTTTGCATATTTTTTGAATATAGACATTTTTTTCACCCCATACCTTCTTTTATGTGTCTACTGCTGCCACACAATCATAATTTTCATTCTGAAAACATGGGAACCAGTCATTCCTGGGCTTGCCATGAGTCTTAGAGGTATATGACTTTGCCTGGGAATCCTGATTGCTTATTAATTCCTTAGTAACAGTCAATGCAAGAGCTCTGAGTTTAAAACTGCTGTCTGACTGCATTGATGTTTGGATTTTCTACAGTTAAGGTTTGGATATTTCCATCACTTTTTGATTTTGGCATTATATTACAATTTGTTGTTCTTTAAACCAATAGTTTCAGGCAGGAATTGGAATACTGAGACAGTTTCCATTTTTCTTGAAAAGCATTTTAAGACCTGTATTGGAAATTTACAACATATTCTTAAGGACACAGAACATTTTTAGGAGACTTATATGGTTATACATCTAAAAACAATTTGAAGAGTATGTTTATAACCTTAGATGCTGTCTCCTTATTTACAGTGATTCCCAACCATGAAGGACTTTGTAGTGTAAAAAATGTTTTGAGGAATTATTCTGACTGTCGTCAACAGAAAATAGATTTGCTCATTAGGTTATTAGAAATAGTACTGGAGCATAATGTTTTTGCTTTTGACCAACAATACTACAAGCAATGTAATGGCGTAGCTATGGGCACGGCCTGTGCCAAAAGCTACGCCAATGCAGTTATGGTAGCATGGGAACTCAACTATGTACTCCAGGGTCCTTATAAAGAGTTTGTGTTGTTTTACAGAAGGTTTGTTGATGACCTTTTTATGTTATGGGGAGGTACATATGAGTAGTTTCACGAATTTTTTGTATATCTCAATAACACTACTTGCTATCTACGTTTTACTTGTAACCTTTCTGTGTCTGATATTGAGTTTTTAGATGTTAAGATTACTATGGAATATACAGGTGAAATTATAACAAAATTATATAGGAAAGAATGTTATATGAACCATTTGCTGCACAGGGAGAGTTCACATCCTCCCTATATCTTTAGGAATGTTGTACGAAATCAGATTTATAAGGCTTCTAGGCTGAATGTAAGAGAAACTGACTTTGAACATATCAATTTAGCGGTTGACAATCTTCATGATAGGGGCTATGAAGAACACATCATTGTACCCAATGTAGCAGCAGTGATTAAAGAGAGGGGTACAAGAGCTCAACCATATTTCTCTGATAGGAATACTAGTTCATCTAGTACAGGGACTGTAGGAAGGAACAGAGATATGCATGGAGCTAGGTTGAATGTCCCTTTATGTTATACATCTAATGTAGCTAAATATATGGGAATAATAAGGAAACATTGGAATATTCTTACTACAGATGAGGAAGTTGCCAGATATGTGGACTTTGAACCAAGGTTCACGTTTAGGAATAGTAAATCTTTAAAAATGAGAATGTGTTATCTTAGGATTAGTGAATGTCATAGGGAAGGTATAGGTACTACACCATGTGGTAAGTGCAATTATTGTCAGTTTTTGGATACAGAGGGTGTTTTTTACCATACAGATCAGAAGAAGTTGTATAAGTTTACTGTTTTTGCCACTTGTACAACAGAACATGTGGTATATCTCGTGTATTGTCAGAAATGCAGTAAATTTTATATAGGTAAGACTAACAGGCCTTTTAAAGATAGAATAAGGGAACATATTTATCACATAAGTAAGTCTAATTGTGTAAATGCCTTGGCTAAACATATTCATGATACAGACACTGCACACATTTTTAAGTTTTTAGTTATTGGGAGAGTTTTTGATAGTATTAGAATAGGTGATTTGAGGCATAAAACAGAGGAACATGAGTCTACTTGGATTGTCAGAATGAGGGCAGATATAGGCAGTGGGCTAAATGAAAGTGTACCACTTAGACCGAGGCTGAAATCAAGACCTCTAAGGAGATAGTTTTTTATCTAATAAACTCATGCACCATTATGAAGGTTATTCTAAGTTGTTTTATGATATAAAATGTATATGTATGTTTTGTTATATATATGTTATTCTAAGTTGTTTTTTATGGTATAAAATGTATACGTATGTTTTTAAAATTGTTTTACATAAGCATATAGTAGTTACCCTTTTAATTTGTAATTGCTTTTGTCATGTGACTATGCTATTTTTGTATATAAGGTGTGTTTAGGTAGTGCTTTTTCATTACACCTGATGAAGCTATTGTGAAAGCGCTTGTGTTTCTTTGTGCACGAAGTAAAGACTGATACTGGAGACTTTGGCTGTCGTGGTTGTGTTCTTCTTGGTTCCTGTTTTTACTACTTTTGTTTCTATGGACACAAGTTGTGAGTTACTGGTGGTATTGTTTTTAATATTTGTACTATAAACTTTGTCTTACTGCGAAGATTTTTTTTCTTGATCTTAAAATTTGTTGTCTAGTGTCAGTTAACAAACATTCCTTTTGAACCAAATCTACCCAAGGTATCCAACCCATTCAACACCAAGAGAATAAATCAAGGAGCATTACTCTTAAAGTGAAGTTTCAGCTGTTTTATTAAAATAATAGTTAAGCTCTTTCGTCCCTATAAGCAAACCTGGACATCATCAAAAGTATTATCAACCACATACCAAATAGCATTTAAAACCAAATAACAGAAAATCATGTGATACTCTTAACAGATCAAATGAATTGTGAGTTGCTGCATGATCTGATCCTCATTTATTTTATTTTATTTTATTTTATTTTACTTTATTTTATTTTTACGGCTTTTTACTGTTTATATTTTACTGATGTGGTGGCGTTAGTCTTGTAGTATAACTCACAATAGTGAGAAAATTGTGAATTGCTGTAGGATCTGAGCATCATTTAGTACCGTTCTACTGCAATTTTTCTGTTTGCATTTTACTTGGTCTGGGACCTTAGTCTTTTAATATAACTCACAATAGTAAGAGAATTGTGAATTGCTGCAGGATCTGCAACACATTCATTATATTTCTATAGCAATTTTTTTTCTGTTTGCATTTTACATAGTTTCAGAACCTTAGTCTTATAGTATACACATGATAATGAGAGAATTGTAAATTGCTGCAGGATCTGAGACTTGTATATCTATACTCATAATGCATTTTTCTGTTTACTGATTGGATTCCACTCTAACTCATCTCTTATAACCTGTTCTAAGCTGTACAGCAGTGGTTTGCTGTGCTCTGTTTAGAAGCAGGCAAATAGTGTTGTAATCTTCCATATACAATTTCCTCTGCTAGTTTTTCAAGTATTTAGCTGAGTGTAGAATAGTAGTTTGCCAGCTGACAGGCATTACCCTAAGAGTGTTGTTTTAGATCAATTCTATATCTCTCCTCCTAGACCAAGAACTCTAAAAGTTGATTGCACAACACCTCATAGATCACAGAAAAAGAGGATCCACGGCTATGGATGTGCGCTTTCCTACTACCTCTACCCCGCCTGGTAGAAATGGGCATCTTGAGAGAATGTAGCAGTTGTTTCATGTTTACTGACAACTACCTTATTATTAAGCAGACTGACACAAAATGTGAGAGATGTAATTACACTATGTCTTTGGAGGCAATGCTGTCACATACAGACACTGTCATCTCCAAACAGCATGTCAGTAACTCAAACAGTACACGTACGCTGGATCAGACACATTAATCCACTTATGCTGAGGATCTTAAATGCAATCTATGCAAACATCAAAGGCCATCCATATAGTGCACTCAGCATCCTCCCAAACACGGGTCTATATTAAAAGACCGAAGAGGTGTTTCACCGAACACCTCTTGGTCAACAAATAAAGAGCGAATGCTCAAAACAGCAATTTCTTTCCCAGGGAAAGAAATCACTAGCACGTGCACACACACACACACACACACACACACACACACACACATACACACACACACACACACACACACACACACACACACACACACACACACACACACACACACACACACACACACACACACACACACACTTTCAAATATAACAACATGGGGGGCTTCACCCCCCCCACACCACCCACACCCCCTAACTAAATATACCAACTCCGAGTTCGCACTACAGTGAGGAAAAGGGCAAACACATGGGGATGGCCAAGCAATTTCCTTTCCAGGGAAATAAATCGCTGTTTTGAGCATTTACGCTTTAGTGCATTCACTCTTTATGTGTCGACCAAGATGTGTTCGATAAAACACCTCTTCAGTCTTTTAATATAGGCCCCCAAACACTCTACAAAGACAACACTCCTCAGGACACATATAACCATGTCTCACAAAGTCGCATCCTCTAAGCCCATGAGGAAAACTGCCACACAAATCAATATATTGGTCATTGAAGACTGTTTGGAGACACACTGATGCCCCTCTCAGAACAATCAAGGAAACAGTTGCTATTGGGGCAAGGCTCCACCATCTCAGACATGCTCAGTGAATCTTAAATACCGGTATCACTCTGTCATAGTTCATGTAGGTGTTAATGATTTGAGACATAACTCCCTGGACTATATGAAGAGACACATGATGGAGCTTTCAGATTATGTTTCCCAGGCAGGTATAATCATAGCACTGAGTAGCATTCTACATTCTCCAAGGATGATACCAGAATATAAAGGAAGATGATTGACTTTATTGGCTTAATTACTGGTGCCATTCTAAGGGGGTGCAATACTTGTCAGCATGAGAGGGCATGATGGACCATGCTGCTTCACCAGGGGTGGTCTGCTTCTGTCCCCACTAGGCTTTCAGGTACTAACAAAAACATTATCCACCCCTGTAGTACCTTTTTAGGCAATGCCAGTCTGATAAACCTTCCAACATGGTAAATTCTATGCACAATAAAGTAAAGGTGTTACTTCTCAATGCTAGGAGCATCAACAAGAAGCTTCACTCCCTGGAAGCACTCCTTATCCAGTAGAGTGCTGACATCTGTGCAGTTACTGAGACATGGCTTAAAGCCACGGTAGGCTCCCCAGCAGTACAAGGATAAAATGCCTTCAACTCATTTAGAGCAGCTACTGCACAAGAAGGGACAAGAGGTGAACATGTATCAATATAGATAAAAAGTAAGCACACCTCAAAACTGGTCAAGTAATATGACTTGTTTGAGCTGCACCTTCTCTAATAAATCTTAGGTAAAGTCCACTGCTATAGCCTTGCTAGTTATAGGTTCCAATCTATGACCTGGGATAACCATGCCACATACCTGAATGTACTGGAGTCATTTACAATTCAGCCCAACACCATATTCATGGCTGATTTCAACTATCCCACCATAAACTGGGATAAATACACAACCACTAACCTGCAGGCTCAAAGACTCCTGGATTTTGCAATCCAAACATCCTGGAACAGTTAGTCTGCACACCTACTAGCGGTGCTACTATCATGCATATAGTACTCACAAATATCAGGCAACATTGCTCACCCCCTTGTGTCATGTTCTCTCTCACTGGTCAGATCAGATCACAAAGCAGTAACCCTTGAAATAAATATAAATGCTGAGCTCTCAGCAAGTCCAAAAACCTTTAAACTTTTCTGAGATTAGCTACCTCCTATCAAGTAAAGGCATAGCTAAATTCAAATAGGTTCATAGATTAGTACTAAGCTAACTGCCCCTGTGAACCATTTTAAGCCTAGCCAATTAGCCCTTGTGAGACTCAATCCCTGCACCTTGTGTTTGTAAGGCAAACACCTTAACCATTAGGCCACCCTCCCCCTCAAACTCAGAGAACATATGTAAAAGTGTTTATGGAAACTCTGTATAAGCATGTAAATGACTGTATAAAAACAACAGTACCAAACCAAAACAAACTTAGGAGAAACTCTAAAAAAACAAGCCCCCTTGGTCGACCCCAGTATAAATAGGTTGTCAAGCAAAAGAAAGAAAATCCTGCCCAAAAATAACAAGGGCTATGCCTAAAAGGCAAAATCTCCTCCATCAGTCTCAACAACCAACTCATGGTACTAATCAAGTCCTCTAAAGCAAACTTAAAGAAAAAATGATTTCCCAGACTAAGGATAATCATCAGATATTTTTCAGTTATGTACGCAACCTTAAAGGGAACATCCAACAGTGTGCTCAACTAAAGTGAATGGAACTTCCTATATCGAAGCAAGGATATAGCAAAATTGCTGGTCAATAAATGTAGCTATAATTTCACTCCCAGTTTTAACCCAGGAAATACGCTCTACCATTTCTCCATTGGCTATCACAAAAGAATACATCCTCACTGCACTCTCCATAGCTATAAATACTGCATCAGTTGATCCTGATAATATCCCAGGATGTCCCCTAAGTAGCTTGAAACATGACAAGTCATTGGCCCATGACCACCTATAGTCAATCATAGCCTTCAGGCAGGCTTTATCCCAAAAGGCTGCAACTGTAATCCATCTACAGTAAGGCAGACCATAAACAAACCCAAGGAATTCCAGACCCATAAGTTTGAATAGTCTTATATGTGAGAACATGGAAAGAATTATTGTGAATGTGACAAATAGAGATATAGGAAATCTTCAAACACTGGACTTATCCCAGATAATTTTTGTCAAGGGCAGGTCATGTCTACTAAACTTGGTAGACTTCTTTGAGAATGTCAGTAGAGCAATGGATGACTGCGAAATGGTACATACTGCCTATCGTGACCTGGCAAATGCATTTGACACAATACCTCACTTGGGTGTTATAGACAAACTCACAAATGTAGTCATTAATGCCTACATCACATGATTGATAGCCACATGGCTAACAGATGGCATACATGAAGTCATGGCATTAGAATCCACCTCCAAGAGATGTGTTACTATTGGTTTCTAACAGGGCTCAGTACTGGAAGCTTTCCTGTTTAGAATGTACTTCGCTGAAGTCAAGGTAAATGTAGAGGGCCTTTAGCTGACCAAATATGTTGATGACTGCAAGCTTGGTGTAATCACTAACTTCCCCAAAGATATAGATATCCTCCAGGAAGGTCTGACTCTGACAAATAACTGGTGCCAGAACCATGGCTTAAAACTCAAATAAAAAAAATGCATAATCATACCTTTATGAAGATGACCACCTCTGCAAATTACAATGATAACAGTCCCTAAGAGTAGAATCAGTGGTAAGGGACCTGGAAACTCAGGTTGACAAAAACCTGAGCTTTGATCACCATATGTCCATGGTAGTAAGAAAATCCTTTTATGTGGCACAATATATTAGTATGGGCATGGCATCCAGATCTAAGGAGATCAGATTCCTTTTATACTCATCCCTCGTTAGACCAATAATTGCACCCTTTGGCATGTACCTGGCCAGGTATTTGCAACAGCTGGAGTGACCACAAAGGTTCCTCACTAAAAGAATACAGGGTGTAAATAATATGTCTTTTGTGGACAGCATCAAAGCCCTGTTCCTATATGTGGTTGACTACTAATACTAAGTATAATCTATGACTAACTTACACTGAATTCTTTGATAGAGCCCTGATGGATCTGCTACACATTTGCAAAAGAAACAGCACTAGAATTACCTGAGCTAAGAATCTAAACCTCATCTGTGGCATAAACAAAACAAACTGGAGAGAAAAGTATATGTCTCAGTGATTACCTCTTCTCTGAAGAAGACTCCACATTCATGTGAAACAGAGCTCTTCTCTAAGCCTATTTAAACACAATTTGGACCAATGCATGAAAAATCATGAATTCACCCCTGGCATGTTTCCCTGTGTCTTTATGAGCAGGGGTAGTTTGTAGATGACCTAATGCACAGGAATGTACCAAAGCTGTTCTAGCCTGTGGGCATTGATAATTTGGAAAATTGGAGCATTAATAGCTAGGCTTAGAAAGGATCTAGAGGTGTTAGCCTACTCATGCCCTATGATCCTATGATCCTATATGGCATGGACTGGGTCAGCTTGCTGGTCCTAAAGGGTGGCAATCACTTTCTTCCTGGGAGTACCCCTTTCCCATGTTGGCTTCCAAGCCACTTCCCCCTTGGCAAATTCTCCAAGCTTGCCCATTTCGATTTCTTGATGAGAAGTGAACCCCCACATTCTGAGTTCCCCTCAGCTATCAGATCAAGATGCTCTCTGTCACCATTGGCTCATAAGGCTTAGGTTCCACTGTGTATGGCTCACATGTTGTAATTTCTCAACATCTTTCCAAAGATCAGTTTTAAAATGCCTCATTAATACAGAAAATGTACATTGATTTGTCACAACAGTTCAGATTATTCATAATTATTACAAGAGGAGAAAAATGTCATAATCGTGGGATATTTTTGAGTGAAGCAGAAAAATATCATGTCTTGTAAGGTTATTTGCCACAGGTAGTAACTCACGCATAATGAATACTGGCAGAAACATAATCCACAGCTGCCTGTGACAGTTTCTGTATACCTACCCTGTCATTCTGTCTTACTCAAGAAAGGTGAATCATCTGTTCTTCTGTTATTGCTGAAACTGTCACTAAAATCATTAAACACTGATTTGCAAGTTCTGTGCTCTGTAAGTTTTCTTTTGCAGTATCTTCTGTAGTGAACAAAGTTGCATTCGACAGTTCCCTGTCTAAATCCTCCTCCCAAAGCTGACTATTTATTATACAGGGTAAGAGGTGTATCTCTTGCTGATCACACATCTGTAGCTCATTGGTGAAGATGCCGTATGTACAGCTTACCATTTCCTAGCAGATTTCTTCTCCTTTCTTCTCCTCTGCTAATTTCTTGACTGGTCTATCACTCTTCTTAGATTTTACTAGAGCTCTCTATTACAATGTCTGCACTGTAAATGCCGAGTGCTGACAAGCCAAAAAAAAAAAGACCATAAACACAGAAGAAGAGCACATTTCAGAAATCACACTTCTGCTTTAAACTTCTTTTTGCAAGGGGGCACACACCCCCACACCCAAGAACTTGATCTACCAGGTCCCATCATATCAAATTACCTTTTACTACCTTCCTGTTTCTTTGCAGTTCCATTTTCTGTTAGTTTTGACTTTTGCTAAACTGGCTATGGGGCTGTAATGTCAGGGCAGAATGTTTATGTCTTACTTTCAAAAGAAATTCAACTCCAGATGGTTCCGCTGGTATGTTTATTATGGGGGGATGTATTTAGCCAGTAAACCAACAAACCAACAAAACAATTTGAGCTGAAAGATTATAGTGCCAAATACCTCATTCCTGTATTTTCTTTCTTTTTCATTTTTTTTTTTTTTTTGGGTTGGGTCAATCTTACTAAGATCCGAGCCATTGCTATCCAAATTTCTAAATCCTACTCTTTGAGGTAAATGACCTTTCAAAAGGACACAGCCATCAAGTGGACTTTTGACATACAAAGCCAGACCTGCAAACTGATATACAGTGACATGTGAGTAGTACGTACACATGCACATGCATCATGTGCATGAATCCCTGGCATAAACACCATGTTCACAAGTCCCAGACAAAGACACCATACAGTGGATATAAAAAGTGTACACACCCCTGTTAAAATGCCAGGTATTTGTGATATAAAACAATGAGATCACAATAAATCATTTCAAAACTTTTCCCACTTTAATGTGACCTATAACCTGTAGAATTCAACTGAAAAGCAACAAATCTATTGGGGGGGAAATAAATAAATAAATAAAAACGTACGATAAGCTTGTGTGCACACCCTTAAACTTGTACTTCGTTGTGTGTGCATACCCTTAAACTAATACTTTGTTAATGACACACCTTTTGATTTAGTTACAGCATTCAGTCTTCTTGGCTACACACCTGCCATCAATTAAAAATACTTTGATTAACCCCAAATAAAGTTCAGCTGACCTAGTAGGACTTTCCTGACATTTACTCAGTTGCCTGCTAAAGCAAAAGCCATAGTTCATAGACAGCTTACAAAGCACCAAAGGGATCTCATTGTTGAAAGGTATCAGTCAGCAGAAGGGTACAAAAAATTTTCCACAGCATTATATATACCATAGGACATAGTGAAGACAGTCATCAAAATGTGGAGAAAATATGGGACAACAGTGACATTGCAAAGACTGGACATCCCTCCAAAATTGATAAAAAGACAAGACAAAAACTGATCAGAGAGACTGCCAAGAGATGTACAGCAACATTGGAGGAGCTGCCGGAATTTCTGACAAGTACTGGTTGTGTACTACATGTGATAACAATCTCCCATATTATCCATATGTCTGGACTATGGGGTAGGGTTGCAAGACAGAAGCCTTTTCTTACACAGAAAAACATCCAGGCCCAGCTAAAATTTGCAAAACAATACATCAAGTCTCCCAAAAGCATGTGGGAAAATGTGTTATGGTCTGATGAGACCAAGGTTGAACTTTTTGCCCACAATTCCAAAAGGTATGTTTGGCGCAAAAACAACACTTTGCATCACCAAAAGAACATCGCCTCCATGGTGAAGCATGGTGGTGGCAGTATCATGCTTTGGAGTTGCTTTTCTTCAGCTAAAACTGGGGCTTTAGTCAAGGTGGAGGGAATTATGAACAGTTCCAAATACCAGTCTCTTTTGGCCCAGAACCTACAGGCATCTGCTAGAAAGATGAAGATAAAGAGGAATTTCATTTTTCAACATGACAATGACCCCAAGCATACATCCAAATCAACAAAAGAATCCCTTTACCAGAAGAAAATTAAAGTTTTGGAATGGCCCAGCCAGAGCCCAGACCTAAATCCAATAGAAAATCTGTGGAGTGACCTGAAGAGGGCTGTGCACAAGAGATGCCCTCACAATCTGACAGATGTGGAGCTCTTTTGCAAGGAAGAGTGGCCAAATATTGCCAAGTTAAGATGTGCCGTGCTGATAGACTCCTACCCAAGAAGACTGAATGCTGTAATTAAATCAAAAGGTACTTCAACAAAGTATTAGTTTAAGGGTGTGCACACACAACAAAGTATTAGTTTAAGGGTGTGCACACTTATGCAACCATCGTATTGTACATTTTTTTTATTTTTTATATTTTTCCCTGAACAGATTTGTTTGTTTTTTAATTGAATTGTACAGGTTATATATCACATTAAAGGTGGGAGAAGTTTTGAAATGATTTATTGTGGTCTCATTGTTTTATATCACAAAAACCTGGCATTTTGAGAGGGGTGTGTAAACTTTTTCTATCCACTGTATATGCCATCCTATGCTCAGTCATGATGTTCACCAGTCCCAGGTACAGAAACCATGTGCACCAAGTAAAGACAAAGGCACCATATGCACCAGTCCCAGGCGCAGGCACTAAGTACACCAGTCTCTAGGACAGACACTATGCACCATTCCCAGGCATAGGAAACATGTGCTCCAGTTCTAGGCACATTCAGTAAATTTCAAAATACTCTGTTTGACAATCTATTAATTTCTTGTACATTTTATACCATATACCATCTGGACCTGATACTGAATCAACATTTATTTTCCTAAGTACTTTAAGCATTTCACTAACAGTAATTTCTTTTTCAAATACTTTCTTAACTCCTTCTGTATTTTTTTAATTCCTATTCTCTCTTAGTTTCCTTCTTTTTAATATTATACATATTCCCATATGTTGTACTACAATAGCCATAATTTGCTTTCCTGTTACTTTGTTCATATCCTCTTTTACTATTTTCTTAAATATGCAGATATCTCCTCCCTTCTCCTTTGTAAATAATATCTCTGCCTAAACAGTAATATCTTATTTTTTTCTAGTTTTCTTTTTTATACTTATTTTTCCATATCATAATGCTCCCTTGGATTATTCTCTAAATTCTCTAATACATTTCTGTACGTTTTCTATTACTTCACTTTCTCTTCTTTTCTTACATCATCTTGCCATCAAGAAAAGCACTTTTTTATACTTCATTTTCAAATTCAATGCCCCATTCAGACAAGTTTTATAAAAGTCCTTCAGGCTTATATGAGCCTTCAGTAAGTGCAATACTTCCCACTCTCCAGTTTCATCCCATACTTCACCATTAATTATTTGATTTCCTTTCCTATTGTAAAATACTCTCTTTCTTACATCACCTACATCCATATTGTTAAATGGCCTGAAAAAACTCACTACTGTATCATCATCTGCTATCCCTAAGACTTCTGATAATATAAAATAATCAGTTTCATATATAAGTGCCTCCTTCTATAAGTCCATTGACTTTTGTTCCACACAGCTAATTTACCACATTTAATCACTTCCTGTATTTTTTTACAGCTTTCTCTTTCTTTTCATATTTTGCCCTTAAATTACAATTAAAGTCCTTTGCAATTAAAATGTTCGTTAACCACCACAGAGTATTATCTGATGAAACAGATTCTCTTTCCTTGCTAGTTATATATGCATATAATGCTATAATTCTATAAACATGTTATTTCCACCTCACATCCACAAAAGTTAACCTTCCTATCCTTACCAGTGTTGCATCTAGCATTTTCACTGTTTTTTGCACAACACAGCAACTCCAGAACAATGTTCACCTCATAAGTTACATATTATTTTTCCACCCTGCAATTTTCTTTCTCTACTTATCAGGAATTTTACATCCTCTAACAGAATAAAGTCCACAAAAGATTAATCACACCATTCCAGTATATCTATTCTAGTGTTAAAAGTACGGTTCACAAGTACTGAAACTAATCTAAAACTGTTGCTTTTTCTTCTTTTCATGTTTAGATGAAATACTTTTTAAAATGTCCTTTCTTATTTTTACTCTTTCCCCATTAGAATATTTTTCCTGGGTTTAAGTGCAAGTAATCCCTGATTCACAGACTGGCTAGAACTTCAGAATAATATTAGTGTCAGCCCCGTTTCCTGACCTGTCTTCCAGTATGCTCTCCCCTCATTTCCACCTCCATATTTTTTCTTTTTCATTATTTTCTGATTGCTCTTGACAATCCACCCAAAAGTGTCCCCCTTTTTTTACACAACCTGTATTCAGGCACACACCTTCTTGCTGTACATCCTTTCTCCACAAACTTGTTATACTGTACCTTGCCCCAATCATTAATTAAATGAGAAAAGTTTCCAAAAAAATGATTTAGGCTGGCCATCATATCTTAATGTCCGTCTATGATCAGCCACAAAATAACACTTGGCGAGTGTTTCACCACATTGTTTTGTGTTATAGAAACATCTTCCAACTTCCACCCTCCATTCATTAATTGTCTCTCATCACAAACTTTCAGAATATTTTCAACAATTTCACACCAACCTTGCACACATTTTTAACTGTCTTCTTCCATTTCTCAGTTCTAAACTTCTAAGTAACATTATTTTAAAATAAAGTAAAAAAATCACCCACAGCAGCCAAAAGCCACCACTCAGAGATAAAGAGATAAATTACAGAAAAAAACTCCAGGAGACCACCACAACTAAAAGCTTATATTTTATTCAACGTTGGATAAGCACTTTCACACTATGTGTTTCATCAGATCCTAAAACACAATAAATCTAGCCATATTTAAATATCATTAAACATCCAATAAAAATTTATTTCAATTAAACAATAAAATAATTCATTGATGTAACCTACTTTTCCTTAGAACAGGTTTTAAAGGCACAGATGCATTGAGCCCAGGCGTTCTATCATATCACATTCTTATAATCCATTTAGTTTCACCTAGCTCAACTCTATTGTTATGGTCCCCACCCATCATATCAACTGGCAACACTTCCAATACCATAAACTCAAAATGATGCCCAATATTGAGTGATATATGTTTACCCAATGCATTTAATGTATTAATCTTCCTAATGTCACCAAGGTGCTGAATGATGCATTCCTTCAGCATCCTGGTGGTTTTGCTTATATAAAAAGAGGGGCATGCCTTACATCTGGTCAAATATACTAGATTTTTAGATCTACAATCAGCATAAAACTTAGGAGTAAATGTGAATTCAAGAGAGGGATGCTGAAATACCATCCCCTTGGCTATATGTGCACAAGCCCTGCAATTCCTGCAAGAGAAAGTACCTTTCCTGTGTGAAGTAATATGTGAGGTCAACTTAGTAGTATAGCATAGCTGCCTCTTCAATGAGCGGTTCTTCTTAAAAGTATACCTGGGTCTATGGCCAACAGTTTCCTTTATAGTTTCATCAGACATCAAAATTGACCAATATCGCCCTACTATATCACAGACTTGTTTAACATTATTACCATATGTGAGCGGCAATCATAGCACATTATGCACTTGCGAAGGGTTTCCTGGTGTATTCTGATTATCTATATTCTTGTTCATATAGAGTCTACCTTTGGTCCTTCTCACATCAAACACTTCAGCTGAAACTTTATTCAAGTCAGTTTACTGATAGCACCTTTCAAAAAACTATCCATAGCACCCGCAAAATATAACTCTTCGGTATGTAGCCTAGACATCCTTAAACACTGCCCCTTCACTATATTGTTAAAAATATGATTAGGGTGCATGCTGGAATGGTGTAAAATTGCATTTTTCCTGCAAGGTTTTCTAAATAATGAGCTAGTAATACCACCATCTATTAACTCCAGTTTCACATCCAGAAACTATACATGATGGGGATGAATTGAGCACAAATTTAAAACATTCACTGTTGCTTTCAAGATATTGAACAAAGTCATGCAGACTGGAGCAAGATCCCTTCCACAGAATAAACATGTTGTCCACAAACCTTTTGTAGAATAATAGTTGGGACGAATAAGTGTGTGTCGAGTGGACAACTCTGCTATCCCATTCAGGCAACACTAGACTGGCATAACTGTTCATGCATGGCATCCCCATAGCCATCTCTAGTTTCTGACTATAACGAACTCCATTAAACAAAAATACATTGTTATGTAATACCAGTTCAAGGAGAGTATCCATACATTCCACTTGATAAAAATTACAGATGGCATTCTCAAGGAAAACTTTTTTCACAGAATCTATCCCCAAATCATGGGATTTTACTGTAAGTAACGTCTGTATATCCATTGTAACTAATCTAGTCTCCCCAGTAACTTTACCATGTTTCCTCATGAAGTTGCCCAGAGAGCACAAAAAATGTTCAGTATCCCTCAATACTGCATCAGCTTTAATTAACACTTTTTTAAGTGTGTTCTCAATATACAGAGATAAACTCTGTTCCCCATCCTCTTCCCAATACTATCTGACAAACAGGTGGGTCCACTAATGTTTTGTGCACCTTGGGCAAGTCATCGGTGTATCCACTAACATAAAATCATATGATTCTTTGGTAATGTTAAAGTCCTTTAAAAGTCCATATAAAACTTCATGCACATGCCGTGCTATTGAATCCAATGTAGCAACAGAAATAATTTCATATGTCACATTATCGCTCAACATCCTTTCCATACTTTCAATGTATACACCAGACTCTAAGAAAACAACTGCCCCTCCTTTATCTGCAGGGCATATAGTCAATTTACTGTCATTTTTTAACTGTTGTAACACCAAATATTCATCTTTATTTAGATTAAACGATTGTCTTTCCTGCAACCAAGAGTCAAGAACATCTTTATCTATTAATTTAACAAACATTTCTAGTGCCAGAGGTAGCTGAGGGTTAAATAAACTTGAACGTCGTAATAGATCACTTGGCATGCCTTGTTGATCCCCAAAAAGCATTTTCAACGCTATGTTCCTCACAAATAGTTTAATGTCAATAATAAAATCACTTGCTTGCACATGTCTAGCTGGTATAAAACTTAGCCCCTTATTTAACCAGTTCAGTTGAGCTGCTGTTAAGTCAAAGGAGGGTAAATTAATTACCAGCGTTGATTCATCTTGAGGAACAGAAGTTGCCTGAAGCTCCCTTCCTTGGCCGACATTTTCCTTCTCTTGCAACCTCTTCTGGAAAACCGCCCCCTCTCATTCATTGGTAAGGACCTGAAAGGCACGGGTAGGCCAGGAGGGTTAGGAACCATAACATTAGAGATGAGCTAGCTGAAACTAAATGGATTATAAGAATGCAATCTGATAGAACACCTCAGCTCAATGCATCTGTGTCTTTTAAACCTGTTCTAAGGAAACGTAGGTTACATCAGTTAATTATTTTATTGTTTAATTGAATGAGATTTTTTATTGGATGTTTAATGATATTTAAATGTGACTAGATTTATTGTGTTTTAGGATCTGATGAAGCACCTAGTGTGAAAGCACTTATCCAGCTTTGAATAAAATATATGCTTTTAGTCGTGGTGGTCGCCTGGAGTTTTTTTCTGTAACATTTTTTTTAACATTTATGTTACTAACAGAAAACAAAAAATTGTTCAACGGATAAATGTCCATTTTGTTACACAGTTTCAGAATTTTCATCATCATTTCATCACTTTTGAAATGTGAAATCACAAAAGAATTTCTGTCCCAATGTGTGTAAAAGACAATCTTGAACTGTAAAACCCAAAACAGTTACCACATTGTCCCATACATAATATTTATTACATTGCATTTTTTGCTCTTATTTTCACAGTAGTCTTCTCTTCTTTTTAAAAACAGTTCTACTTACAATTTGTTGCGGTTCTCCTTTTTTGTCTGTTGTCACAGTTGCATTTGCTTTAGTTACTGTGTAATCTCCTGCCACAAAACCAGACACCTTTTCAATTTGTTTCTACTTTACTTTTTTACTTTCTGCCACTTCTGCCTTAGTTTTAACTGCTGTATTCTCTGCCGCCACATGCCACATCACATGGTTTGTTTTCCACATTAACATCCTCAACATTTACAAAAAAGTTATCTTCTATCTCATCCCATGAAAAAATAGAGTTGTCACCTGGGTCAGCCTGCTCAGTTACTTTTAACAGAACTTCATCTGCCATCTGCAAGCACTCCTGATGCAAGTTCTGTTATCTGGACAACATCACCAGACTCACTCACTTCTCCATGGAGACAGCTAAAGCTGCTCATTTATTGCATCTACCAGAAAGGAATCTTTGCTTACATTCTCAAGCTCCATATAGTACAAATCTTTCTCCAAATTCTCACTTTCCACCTCCAAACTCTCCACAGCTTTTGTCTTCTCATTCTTGCTGCTGCTTCCCTTAGGCCTCTTCATTGCTGCCATTGAAACCCACCTGCACCATCTAGCAGTTCAAAAGAGTAGAGGAAGTTCCTAATGCCCTGGCCAAATATGAGCTCAGGTCTCCCCTGAAAAAAGGCTACTAGCCTAGTGGGACAAACCTGGTTAATAAAGGATAAATAAAATAAAGTGAACAATTTAGCATGTGCTAAGGAGGTGTTTCATGAGTTGAACAATTCCCAAATAAGGTATTATGGGGGAAACAATGCTTCAAGCCTGCCTGCAAAAATCATGAGACATAGAGGTATAGGCCATCCCTAGCTAAGCAAGAGCGTCTGTTGACCATCCAGTCCCAGGCATGCTTAAAATGTATCCGCTGATGTATCCTATGCAATGATACCGATAAACATTAACCTACAGTTGGCACCATTCTTAGAAGAAATACCAGTGACTTGGTTGCAAAATTTATTGCATCATATTGCAACTCCCATAAGGCAGATCACCAAAGGACATTCAGTCTCTGACAGGTGATTACAAAAGTCAAACTCGTATTTGAGATGGTAATAGATCCAGAAAGGCCATGCAATGTCTGTGATCCATTTTCAAATCTTTCTTTCATCTTACAGTCATCTTCCACTTAGATTTAACTACATCTTTCTATAACCGTTTTCATGCTTTCTGTTCTGTGTAACTTTGTTGTGTGTTTTTGGTACTCTGTTTCAGCAGCTATTGCTGCTAATCTCAACATATACCAATGATATTCATATACATGTATGTGTAAACAGATAGATATATTCTACTTTAATGTCTTCCTCTAATATGCTGTGTCCATGCCATGGCCTTATCCCATTTGAGCCAGACATATCTGCAAAGTTTGCTAATTATTTCATCTTTAGCTTACAGACTCATTTTTTATGCCTGTATCAGTTCTATTAATTTCTCTACTGCTTTGAAATCTGAAAATGCCAAATTGTTACCTTGGAACATAATAGTTTCCTCATTTACAAATGTATAACCTGTCCCACGTTCATTCTTTATGTTTTATACCTAATTACATCTCATGCAGTCCCTAATCTGAAATATGGCTTCCTTATTTTACTTTTCATTTCTCATTCTTGTGCAGTGGAGCTAAAAATCAATTGTCCATTTTCAAAGGAGCATTGCCATTGACCATGCACTCTGTTATTGGATCTTGCTATGTGATGAATTTAAAAACACATTGAAATACTTGCCACATCATCGTCTGACAATGCTTCCTCTGCTAGAGATGCTTTGCTGTGCAGTGAAGTTGCATGTTAAAGAGAAAAACTGAGTTTCATGGTTGTATATGTATTTTTCCTTTTTTTCTGTGGTTGTGAGACCACAGAGGTTTATATACAATGACCGGAGACTGGTGTGTGAAACACCGCTGCCTGCACAAATTAATATTTTTTATAGTTTTCAACTATACTTGCAGTAATGTTGTAATATTGTAATTATTTTGAGTTTAGGTGTTATTTTTGCAATTTCTTTTTTTTATCTTGACCAAGGGCAACATTATGCTGAATTAAGCATCTCAATTTCTGTTTCCTTTGTTCAACATACTGATGCCATGTTCTTAAATAATATTTTTTTTGAGGGGGAGAAGGGCATATATTGCACATTGCATGCATCTTCCCTTTATGGCTAAAATCTATGTATACTGCTTTACTGCCTAATAGCTGTCAAACGTTGCACATAATGAATTATTGTGATTATTGTTTAATAAAGAAAAAGCAGTGACTCTGAACGTTATTTGTCTCCTCCCAACCTTGTACTTCTCGTGCCAAACATGTTGTTCACTTATTTTCTGTGTTTCAGTTTTACAGACCTCATACCCAGCAATAAAACTGGCTTTGCTTTAACCTCCATCATCATTTCTGTTTAACTATTCTGTTTTCAAATGCTTTCAAGCCAATGGCATTAACTTTCCTAACCCATCAAACATTTTCTGTGTCACACATTTTCCTTTTTATTTTGTCTTTTCTCATTTAATTAATCTCACTACTATTATCATACTTTGTGCCTCAGTATCCCTTTCATCTGAATTTAGAGACTCACTCTACCTTCCAAAAATGTACTTCCCACTGGCTGCTATCACTAGTTCTATTACTGTCTTTTTTCTGTTCTTCTTTGTATTGCCTGCCTTGTTTAATACTATTTCCTGAATATTGTATTATTTTCTTTCATCTCCACGGCTAGCAATTTTTTTTCTCGGTATTCCCCAACATTTCTTTTCACATAATAGAGGGACGAGGAATGATTCTTTCACTAACATTTTGTATTTCTCTTCTTTAGTTGCTCATGTTGTGGTTATTTTTCCACACCTTATATCTTCTTTATAAACATTACTTAACAAAATGTTTTTCATTCTCACAAATATATTGCTAAGTTGACCCATGACCTTCACTCTCTCACCCAAAAAATATTCAACTTAGTTGAACAATGGTTCACTCAGCATTGCCTTCTTTTGAACCCAAGGAAAACCAAACTCCTCCTCTTCACCCCAACTCAAAAGTCCTATCCTCTACATTTCTCTGTGGCATTTATCAATGGCACAATTATATCTCCAGACTTCACCACCAAACTACTAGGGGTCACCATCGATAACCTTAACTTCGACATCCACATCAACAATACTATAAAGACTGCCAACAAAAAAATTGCCACTCTCTATAGGATTAATCACTTCCTTTCTCCTACTGCTAAAACTACTATTGCCCACACTCACTTGATCTCTACTCTCCTTTATGCCTCGCCCATTTTTACTAATCTCTCCAAGAATAATCTTAGCAAATTAGAAATGTCCTATAATAACATTGCTAGATTTGCTACAGTCAACCCATTTTGAACCCACCATTGTATAAACGTAAACCAGATAGGATGGTTAGAACTTCAACACTTGATCAAATTTCACCAACTAACCATTACCCACAACATTCTCTATAAACCTTCCAGCACTCCAAGTTTAACAAACCTCATTACACCCTATAAAAATCTGAAGTCCTTATGCTCATCACACAAACTTCTTGTATACACCTCTAAACCTCATAACAGGTCTGGGGATTCTCTCTTCTCTAATACTGTTGGCAAATCTTGGAATCTTCTCCCTAGTGACCTAACCTCACTTACCTCTTTATCTCTTTTTAAAAACAGACTTAGACTCTACCTCAAATCATACTGGCTATGCCCCTGTGCCAAACCTGACTAGTCCTATACTTCTACAAACTCAACTTACCTATCTAGTCCTTACTATCCTCTGTTACATCTTCCATCTGACTATACTTTTCTTATCTACCTTTTTCTACATTATTTATATCCTCTTTACATACCTTTTCTTAAGTAAATCCATTCTATCTTCACTACACATCCAACTTCCTTTTCTCTATTTTCAACCTAACCTGTACTATGTCTCCATACACTCTATTCATACTAGTTTTTTGACTCTTAACCTCAGTGTACATCATTTTAAAATCCTCTAGGCTTTTACTGCACTGTACCATTGTCAATGACTTTTTTTTACTATGATAATTGCTATTTTTTATTATTATAATACCTGAAGTTTGTGTATTGTTTGTACTTATACTTTTGAAACATGTCTTTGGAGCTTTTCTCCCCGGGCCTCTACTGAAAATGGACATATATCCAGTTAGACTAGCCCGGTCAACAAATGTAAAATAAAATAAATAAATAAATACATAAGTTGCCCAGAATATGCATAAATGCCCCAAAGCAATACATTTTTTTAAATCTACCAAGTTCATTTATGCATATTCAACATGAAGTCTGTCTCCCACTCTCTAGGCCATAGTCACAGTTTGTCCTTACACCATCAGTTTGAGCTCTTTTGTTATATTATTTGGCTTTATTGCTACACTTCTCAAGAAAATACTTATTCATTGTAATGGTTATTTAACATTACTAATTCTGAAAACATGCCATACTTCACACTTTTCCATATGTTACATTGCCAGATTCAAAGTCATTTCACTTTCAAATATTATATAAAATTGTATTTCTGTAAGAAAATTAAAGTTCTACTGTTTTATGTTTTATAAATGTGAGATAAAATAATTATCTTCTAAACTCAGTAGCTATGCCTTTATGGTGTTCCACATCCATGATATGTTAATCATGGATTATTTCTTCTAAGGGTATGTGTTACTCTCACCCCATTCCTTTTGCTTTATCCTGTTCTGCTACTTTGTTCTACAAATGTATTTTATAATAGTACTTCTTCCCTCAGATGTTCATAATATTCTCCCTTACCTCTAGTATTACATCAGTGCTTTCCATAATGAATTCACCCTGTAGACATTCTTCTCATGATCTGGTTCTGTCCTACATCACCACTTTCAGTGTGACTTATTCCTTCAGTTCAGAACACAGCTTTTCTCTGGTATCCACTTTTGTCTCAGTACCTCTGTTAAACCCGTCTGTTGGTTGAACAGAAATTTCAATTATCACTGTTATATGGCTGATCTTTAGCACAGTTATTATTTTCTGCTTCTTGCTCCTCAAAACATGCTCTTCTGCTATACTGCCAAATTCTCAAAACCACTACAAAAGCACACGGAATGGTCCTTGGAAGGAAAACTGGTACCACTTGTAAATTCAATGCTTATTAATAGGATCACAGGATCATAGGAGGTTAGTAGGCTACTGGTCTTAGGGACCTTACAAGCCTATCCAAGTTCTGCCCTTCATTCCATGATCAGCACCTATTGTCCCATGTCCAAGAAAGACACAGGTGGAATCCTTGGGTGGATTTATGGTTATTCATCCAATCATCCAGATTGTGCTTGAAGAGGGCCAAAGAGGTGCTCTGCTTGACATGAACTGGGAGTCTGTTTCACAGATGCAGTAACCTTTGGGAGACAAAACTTTCCCTCCAGCAGGTTCTATTAATGTCACATACCAGGTTAATTCTTTAAACCAAATAACTCGTAAGTCGTTGGACTTGCAGATATGCAACATTTCCAATAAAGCAGAGCCAGAGATTGCCTTATATGCAAGACAGAGATTGCCTCTGAGTAGTCTGTATGAAAAGGAATAAAGTAACAGTGACTTCAGCTGATCCACATAGGACAGATGCTGAATACCTTGAATTCTCCTTGAGAGGAACTTTTGTGGTCTCTCCAATTACTGCAGATGCCTGGAAAGGTACATACCAAAATGGGAGCTCAGCTGTACTCAATTACTGGCCTGATGAGGGAAGGGTATAGGGAGGTTATAACTTTTTTTTTTCTAGAGGCAATGATACTATCCTCCACTTAGGCATTATTGATAAACTCACCCTGCTATCTATTAACCCTTATATTGTAAGGTGGGTCACTAACTGGCTCGCCGAGAGAACCCATACAGAGTGTGTCTTGATTCATGGAGGAGATCCTGTAGTTGGCAATGACTTGAATAGGTGACCTTCTAGCAGTTAGTTGCACCTGAAGTGTCTCCAGGGAATCATACTGACCTATCTGGAGGTGTATGTATCTTTAATTAATATTGATACACTTCCTCCTTTAATTTTCATACCTTCTGTTAGTGGTCTGAACATGTGGTACGAGGTGTAACCTTGTATGGCTGGGGTGCTCTCCACTGCCTTGAACCAAGTCTCCATGACTGCACATATGTCAGCATCTTACAAGGTGAGGACTGCTTCTAGTGAGTGCAATTCCATGGTAAGACTCCTAACGTTTAGCAGCATAACCTTGAGGTTGTTTTTTGATGAAATTTGTACATTGGGAATTTTGTCCTTGTGACATTGCCTAAAAAGGCACAATGGGGGTGGCAGCAGCATTTGCCAGTAGTGAAATCCTAGGTGTGACAGATGAAGACCATCTCTGGCAAAGCATTGAGGTTTATCGATCATGTCATCCCAGGCTGACATAAACCATATCCCCTTAGAATGTCCTCAGAAAATAAGCCAATTATTGAAGTCAATGATTTTCTGTTTATTTTGTGGTATCATCCTAGGCAAGGGTAACATGCTGCTCTAGGCTATGGACATACTTGCCTGTGACACATAATCAAAGAGCTCAATCATGTCTCTCTTCATGTAGTTCAGGGAGCTACATCTCAATTCTTTCACACCAACATGTATTATGACCAAATCATAACAGTACTTGCTGTTGAGAGACTTTAGTGCCTACATGATCTGATGAATCCTGGCACTAGAAAGACAGCTGCCCATGACTTTCTCCTTGTTCAGCCTGTTGAGGAGGATGTCTGTCTATCTCATTATAGAGTCTCCTATGAATCAGATACTTGGAGTGGATGTGCATTGCCTTATGGGCCTTGATGGTGAGTCACCTGTGATTGTGTCATTATGTGTATTGTGTGTTTTGGGTGTTATGGTTGGTTTAGTATGTATGTGTAATTATAAAAAAAAAAAAAAAGAAAAAAAAAAAAAGTATACTGCCACGTTTTTGCTATGTGCCTATCTTCAATGGCCTATACCAAACAGCCTTTTCTGTTATTAAATTAATTAAAAACATCATTGCACATTGTGAGTCTTCGAATAAGACAGCTTCAGCTTCCACACTCAATGACATAGACAAAACGTATATTCCTTCAACTCACACACACCCACATCCGTATACACCCCCCCACATTTAGTGTCAAACTGTTCATTATATCCTTTTTCACTGTATTGTGTCCTTTCACCTGGCTATATATCTAAATATATATATATATATATATATATATATATATATATATATATATATATATATACAAACATTTACTTATTTACTTTGCAGTCTGTTTATTATTACACTTTTTTATTATGAAAGAAGTACAGTTCCCCACCCATATCTTCCATAATAGTTTAATAGTCACTTCATTGCAATGTGCATCTAGGTTTTCTATCTTATGTCATTGTTAAACATTATTATGATTACTTATTCTACGTAACCATTTAATACTAAGTTTTCGTTTAATAACAGACATAGTTCTTTCATTCTTCTCTCTGTGAGTATGCATTGCCATGTTCCTAATATAGTCTCAAAGTATTTTGACCACCATCTCCTTTCGTCTTCTCCCTTGCATCTTATTTATAGCTTCACCACATTCCGTTGATGATCAGATCTCATAATACAATCACATTCGTTATATTCTTTCTAAGAAAACCTTCCATCTTTTTTCCTTCTGAATTATTCAAGTCCTTTCCTTTGCTAATGGATTCTCACATTCTGTCTGCACACTTCTTATTCTTTTCCCTAGAGTCATTCAATCTAATACTAATATTCTTACTATAAATATATTTGCTGGTCCCTCATTACGATTATCAGTGCTATAACATATAAAAATATATTGTTATTTAAAAAAACGAAATGGGAAACTAGATTGTGAGTCAGCACAAAAAACATTTTACTCTTTTTATACAACCATGTCCCACTTTTAATGAATTTGTCTCAGAATTTATATATAACATTTAAAGCAAACTTGCAAAATATTTTTCCTAAATTGTTGCTATCAGATATACTCCTTCCATAGTTAGACGTATAAAGGATAAAACATTTTTTTGCCAAATATTTTTCCCTGAGATTCTGTGAACTTTTTCCAAACACGAGTACAATTGCTGCATCCTGTTTTATTAGTATTTTTGCATTATAGAAAAGAGTCACTAGTACCATAACATTTCTTATCCTCAGTTCGGTACCAGCTATTTTCTCACGTCATCTATGTGCTGTATTTTTTTTCTTTTCTACTGACAGCTAAACCGGTCTTACTAAAACAGCGATACATACTCTTTGCATTGTTGACATCACTCAACATCACTACTGTAATCTGAGTAGGAAAACATATACACAAACATTTATGTCTCACTCTGAGTTCAAGGATTCTATCCATTTCTTTGTAGTTTACATTCTGGAATACAGTACATTTACAGCTAAGTAAAAAAATAATACTCAGCTGGCATCCCTTCCATATTCCCTCCTTCAGGGACCTTCAGTATCTCCTTAATATTAAATATAGTGTTAACTCATTGGTCCACTTAAAATGTAATACTTTAATGGGTCACAGCAACTCATGCTGCAGAAAGCATTATCTACCATCATAAATTCCTTTTTTCCCCCTTCCTTGTCCTAGCAACAAATTTCTTGATTATGTTTAACACCTTACTGTCCCTAAACTTACCTATCTACACTACTTCTTTCTGTAGATTTTATTTACCCATCTAACGTTTCAGTTTTCGCTGAGTGCTTTCGATTTCTAATACCATGACAAGAATGGACCCCATTCCTGAGCCAGAGCATGACTAGCATTCAAGAAATGCATACTGCTTCAGCCTTTGAGGTTTGCTAAGACTTCTCTTCTTAGTATGCACGGAGAATACAGAATTGTCATCTTATATTTGTATGTGCTCATACCTGCACTTCTAAAAGGACCTAAACAGCTCCTACTTAACACAAAGACCTGGCCCTGTCATGACCCTACCTAATCTGCCACACCCCTTTGTCTCCAGTATTCCGTACATGAATATTACACTCTTCCATGTTTCTCTAAACACACTGTTTAATTCATTGTAACACCACAAGCTAGGCTACTATATCACATGTAAATATGAATATAATAAGCTGTACTTTAACTATCTTCTCTTTAATATAATTTAGCTCTAATTTTATATCTTCTCTTAAAACATGTCATATATTAACACTACTTTTCCTTTCCTCTCTTTTTTAATATCACCATTCTTTTTTGTCACAAAAACCTCTCTTTTCCAAATTGTATCGATTACAAACTAATAAGCCAAATAAGAACACAAACTAACAAAAAACAAAAAAACAAAGAAACACACCAAGCCAGCAGGAATTATAGTTAGCGCTTTCATTTACTTCATAAGCAAACTTCATCAGACAACAGTTAAAAACCACAAGTCATTTAAATATCCCTCCAGACAGACCAATTAAACAATTAATTACATACTCAAATTGTCCTTAAAGGAACACACACAAAAAATTGTTCATGCTATATAAAAATCAGTACATAATCGTCAAAGTGTATACAGCAAGCTAAAATACATCCATAAATTAAATTAATAATCATCTAAAACAGGATTTCAATTTTAACATACATTTTATAGATAGATTATCATTCAGCCCAGGAAGGGAATGTGCATTAAACTTCAATTGCCAAATCAGTTCCCTTTCATCTAATTTCAGAGCTATAGGACCACCTCTATTATATTTATCCAACACTTGATCAATGACAAAAAATAGAAATGCATGTGACGCAAACTGATTTACATGCCTAGCTAAGGCATTATTCAAATTCCACTTCCTAATGTTGTACAAATGCTCATAGATGCGCTGTTTCAGGCATCTTTCTGTCCTTCCAGTATAAAATGCAGGACATGCATGACATATCGCCACGTACACAACATTCTTAGATGAACATTTATATCTGTCCTTAAGCTGGTATACTTTCCCATACATCTCAGAGGAATCAGTAACTTTAATACATTTACAAAAATGTCAAAAAACACATTTTGACATACCACCAAGAATATTAATTCCACGATTACTTTCCAAGGTATTTTTGAGGTTACTACACTTCCTAAAAATAACATCAGGTTTCTCTCTAATCCTATTATTAATCAATGCGTCGTCCCTCAGAAAACACCAATTCTTATTAATAATATACCTGAGGTCATCAGCATCAAGTGAGAATGTAGTAATAAATCCGCTATATCGGACATCCTCACTCAAATTAGGTTCAAGAGACAATTCACCCTCACCTAAAACAGAAGTGACCATACCATCTTCCAATAAATTATTCTGTTCAATAAAAAGGGCATCTCGAAATGGTGAGGCAGTATGCAAAAGGGGTTTAAAAGACCCTCTCTTTCTTTTAATACTAACCTCAGCACAAACCTCATTCACAAGGGGAGTGGGTAAACCCTTTTCACAAACATCTCTGTTAATAAATTACATTCAAGAATGAAGTCAGCCTCATCTGTATCCATTCTGGATGCCCTAATAAACTGCCCTTTTACAACAGCCTTCATTTGATGGTAGGGATGAGCACTACACCAGTGCAAGAAAGCATTTGAATAAGTGGCCTTTCTAAAAATCTTGGAAGTAAATCTTTCATTAACCAAATCCTTACTTAGTTTGATGTCCAAGTAGGAAATAGAGTCCACTTTAAACTCAAAAGTAAACTTTAAAAATTCAGTGAATTTATTCATATGTTCAAACAAAACCTCTACTAATTCGAAACCACCTTTCCAGACCATAAAAATATCATCCAGATAACGTGTATACCAGATGACATTATTCTTAAACAGGGCATCCTTAAACAGGAACTCCTTTTCCCAGTGGGTCATAACTATGTTTGCAAAAGTAGCTCCACAAGGAGAACACATTGCTACTCCAGTTTTTTTGCAAGTAATAGTCCCCATTAAACATAAAATAATTCTTCATCAGGACTAATTCCAAAATGTACACCAATGTCTCAATTTCCCTACCATCCACACCTTTGCTAGTAAGGAAATCCCTAACCCAAACTAAACCAGTTTTCTGAGGTATGACCGTATATAATTCCTTGACATCAACTGTCAAGAAATCATAATCAGCTTGAAATTTCAAGCTGTTCATAGCTGAAAGAAATGCCCAGGAATCACAACAAATATGCTGTTCCCCTTCCAGAAGTTTCTTTACCTTGGTATCCAAATACTTCGCACATCCAAATGTAAAGGACTGCCTACCATCCACAATGGGATGAATAGGAGGATTTTCCATAGCCTTATGTATTTTTGGCTGTCCAAAAATCACAGGAGTAATGGGACTAGAAACAGACAAGTAATTCAATAAATCAATATCTATAGAAGCTTCTATAAATAAGTCCGTAATAAACCGTTGACAAGCCCCATTCATCTCATTCCTGGACACTATCTCATAAGCCTCACACGCTAGTAATTTCTTCATGTGAGTGTTAAAATCATCCAAGGTCATGAATATAAGGCCACACCCCTTATTAGGTTTTAAAACCTGAATACCCTTAGTTCTTAACAAAGAAAGGGCATCCTTTTCAGTAACAGTGGTGTTATACAAAGAAGGGTTAGGTTTATAATTAGTTAACAGACACCGTATATCATTTTCACAAACTCTCTCAAATAACCGGATAGAATTATTAAGAGGAGGATTAAATACACTAGCAACTCTAAACTCACTGGTCAAATTACTGTTGTTACCAAGCAATACATTTAGATTCAACTTGCGAGTAAACATTTTCAAATCTATTAAAGTTCTAGCCAGATCTATCCGAGCCGAGGGCACAAAAGTCAATCCATGGGCCAGCAATTCAACCAGCACTTTGGTAGGCATAAAATCAGTGCAATTATAGATTTTAAAGTCCCCATATTGATTACAAATAATGCTGACTGGTTTCATATTAACTGTCCCAGTATGACAACTTTCAAGGGAAGACAAAAAAGTTACCTCCTCCCCCGTTTGTTCCATCTCTTTTTCCACTGCTTCCGAGACACACCACCTTGTTGGTAAGCCTGGTTGTTCACATTGTTCATCCGAAAATCCTGTTGAATGACAGGCCGCTGAGGGCGAACTTCATGAACTTGCTTCATTTTTCTGTTTTGAACCTGCCTGTTCTGGAGCTGTTCGCTCCGTCTAACGGGAATTCAAAGAGAAATTAGAAGGAGCCACACTATCCTGTTTACTGCTCTCACTAGTTACATTCCCCTGGGCTAGTGGATCCAGTTCTGGAAGAGAAGAAGCTGAATAATTTATCACACCAGGTGGGGAAAGATATGCAACCCCATTACCATAATCTCATGCATCCCTTGCTAGTTTTTTAATTTTAGTCTCATTCAACTTGCAAAGTGTACTGTCAATACTGGAAAAAATACGACAGTAATCAGATTTGTATCTGCCAAAGTCCTTGTCAGACTGAATGTCAGTATCAAGCCGAGTGAGTTCTGGCTTTAAAGATTCCACTTCTGCTGAATAATCCTTAATCAAGAACTGGATAAATTCACAACCCTGTTTATCAAACAGCTTGAGTAAATCTACATGAAGAGGCGAATCCCTAATTAGCCCAGTTGGAAACCGTCACTGCCATAAACCCTTCAGGACTTGTTGGCAGTGTAAACATCCATTCAAATATAATATCTCCAACTGCAGTTTCTTAAATTTAAATAATTTTTGATCAAAGGATCTCAAATTATTAACAATTTTAGCACCTTTTCCAAACACGAGTACAATTGCTGCATCCTGTTTTATTAGTATTTTTGCATTATAGAAAAGAGTCACTAGTACCATAACATTTCTTATCCTCAGTTCGGTACCAGCTATTTTCTCACGTCATCTATGTGCTGTATTTTTTTTCTTTTCTACTTACAGCTAAACCGGTCTTACTAAAACAGCGATACATACTCTTTGCATTGTTGACATCACTCAACATCACTACTGTAATCTGAGTAGGAAAACATATACACAAACATTTATGTCTCACTCTGAGTTCAAGGATTCTATCCATTTCTTTGTAGTTTACATTCTGGAATACAGTACTTTTACAGCTAAGTAAAAAAATAATACTCAGCTGGCATTCCTTCCATATTCCCTCCTTCAGGGACCTTCAGTATCTCCTTAATATTACATATAGTGTTAACTCATTGGTCCACTTAAAATGTAATACTTTAATGGGTCACAGCAACTCATGCTGCAGAAAGCATTATCTACCATCATAAATTCCTTTTTTTCCCCCTTCCTTGTCCTAGCAACAAATTTCTTGATTATGTTTAACACCTTACTGTCCCTAAACTTACCTATCTACACTACTTCTTTCTGTAGGATTTTATTTACCCATCTAACATTTCAGTTTTCGCTGAGTGCTTTCGATTTCTAATACCATGACAAGAATGGACCCCATTCCTGAGCCAGAGCATGAGTAGCGTTCAAGAAATGCATACTGCTTCAGCCTTTGAGGTTTGCTAAGACTTCTCTTCTTAGTATGCATGGAGTATACAGAATTGTCTTCTTATATTTGTATGTGCTCATACCTGCACTTCTAAAAGGACCTAAACAGCTCCTACTTAACACAAAGACCTGGCCCTGTCATGACCCTACCTAATCCGCCACACACCTTTGTCTCCAGTATTCCATACATGAATATTACACTCTTCCATGTTTCTCTAAACACACTGTTTAATTCATTGTAACACCACAAGCTAGGCTACTATATTGCATGTAAATATGAATATAATAAGCTGTACTTTAACTATCTTCTCTTTAATATAATTTAGCTCTAATTTTATATCTTCTCTTAAAACATGTCATATATTAACACTACTTTTCATTTCCTCTCTTTTTTAATATCACCATTCTTTTTTGTCACAAAAACTCTCTTTTCCAAATTGTATCGATTACAAACTAATAAGCCAAATAAGAACACAAACTAACAAAAAACAAAAAAACAAAGAAACACACCAAGCCAGCAGGAATTATAGTTAGCGCTTTCATTTACTTCATAAGCAAACTTCATCAGACAACAGTTAAAAACCACAAGTCATTTAAATATCCCTCCAGACAGACCAATTAAACAATTAATTACATACTCAAATTGTCCTTAAAGGAACACACACAAAAAATTGTTCATGCTATATAAAAATCAGTACATAATCGTCAAAGTGTATACAGCAAGCTAAAATACATCCATAAATTAAATTAATAATCATCTAAAACAGGATTTCAATTTTAACATACATTTTACAGATAGATTATCATTCAGCCCAGGAAGGGAATGTGCATTAAACTTCAATTGCCAAATCAGTTCCCTTTCATCTAATTTCAGAGCTATAGGACCACCTCTATTATATTTATCCAACACTTGATCAATGACAAAAAATAGAAATGCATGTGACGCAAACTGATTTACATGCCTAGCTAAGGCATTATTCAAATTCCACTTCCTAATGTTGTACAAATGCTCATAGATGCGCTGTTTCAGGCATCTTTCTGTCCTTCCAGTATAAAATGCAGGACATGCATGACATATCGCTACGTACACAACATTCTTAGATGAACATTTATATCTGTCCTTAAGCTGGTATACCCTCCCATACATCTCAGAGGAATCAGTAACTTTAATACATTTACAAAAATGTCAAAAAACACATTTTGACATACCACCAAGAATATTAATTCCACGATTACTTTCCAAGGTATTTTTGAGGTTACTACCCTTCCTAAAAATAACATCAGGTTTCTCTCTAATCCTATTATTAATCAATGCGTCGTCCCTCAGAAAACACCAATTCTTATTAATAATATACCTGAGGTCATCAGCATCAAGTGAGAATGTAGTAATAAATCCGCTATATCGGACATCCTCACTCAAATTAGGTTCAAGAGACAATTCACCCTCACCTAAAACAGAAGTGACCATACCATCTTCCAATAAATTATTCTGTTCAATAAAAGGGGCATCTCGAAATGGTGAGGCAGTATGCAAAAGGAGTTTAAAAGACCCTCTCTTTCTTTTAATACTAACCTCAGCACAAACCTCATTCACAAGGGGAGTGGGTAAACCCTTTTCACAAACATCTCTGTTAATAAATTACATTCAAGAATGAAGTCAGCCTCATCTGTATCCATTCTGGATGCCCTAATAAACTGCCCTTTTACAACAGCCTTCATTTGATGGTAGGGATGAGCACTACACCAGTGCAAGAAAGCATTTGAATAAGTGGCCTTTCTAAAAATCTTGGAAGTAAATCTTTCATTAACCAAATCCTTACTTAGTTTGATGTCCAAGTAGGAAATAGAGTCCACTTTAAACTCAAAAGTAAACTTTAAAAATTCAGTGAATTTATTCATATGTTCAAACAAAACCTCTACTAATTCGAAACCACCTTTCCAGACCATAAAAATATCATCCAGATAACGTGTATACCAGATGACATTATTCTTAAACAGGGCATCCTTAAACAGGAACTCCTTTTCCCAGTGGGTCATAACTATGTTTGCAAAAGTAGCTCCACAAGGAGAACACATTGCTACTCCAGTTTTTTTGCAAGTAATAGTCCCCATTAAACATAAAATAATTCTTCATCAGGACTAATTCCAAAATGTACACCAATGTCTCAATTTCCCTACCATCCACACCTTTGCTAGTAAGGAAATCCCTAACCCAAACTAAACCAGTTTTCTGAGGTATGACCGTATATAATTCCTTGACATCAACTGTCAAGAAATCATAATCAGCTTGAAATTTCAAGCTGTTCATAGCTGAAAGAAATGCCCAGGAATCACGACAAATATGCTGTTCCCCTTCCAGAAGTTTCTTTAACTTGGTATCCAAATACTTCGCACATCCAAATGTAAAGGACTGCCTACCATCCACAATGGGATGAATAGGAGGATTTTCCATATCCTTATGTATTTTTGGCTGTCCAAAAATCACAGGAGTAATGGGACTAGAAACAGACAAGTAATTCAATAAATCAATATCTATAGAAGCTTCTATAAATAAGTCCGTAATAAACCGTTGACAAGCCCCATTCATCTCATTCCTGGACACTATCTCATAAGCCTCACACGCTAGTAATTTCTTCATGTGAGTGTTAAAATCATCCAAGGTCATGAATATAAGGCCACACCCCTTATTAGGTTTTAAAACCTGAATACCCTTAGTTCTTAACAAAGAAAGGGCATCCTTTTCAGTAACAGTGGTGTTATACAAAGAAGGGTTAGGTTTATAATTAGTTAACAGACACCGCATATCATTTTCACAAACTCTCTCAAATAACCGGATAGAATTATTAAGAGGAGGATTAAATACACTAGCAACTCTAAACTCACTGGTCAAATTACTGTTGTTACCAAGCAATACGTTTAGATTCAACTTGCGAGTAAACATTTTCAAATCTATTAAAGTTCTAGCCAGGTCTATCTGAGCCGAGGGCACAAAAGTCAATCCATGGGCCAGCAATTCAACCAGCACTTTGGTAGGCATAAAATCAGTGCAATTATAGATTTTAAAGTCCCCATATTGATTACAAATAATGCTGACTGGTTTCATATTAACTGTCCCAGTATGACAACTTTCAAGGGAAGACAAAAAAGTTACCTCCTCCCCCGTTTGTTCCATCTCTTTTTCCACTGCTTCCGAGACACACCACCTTGTTGGTAAGCCTGGTTGTTCACATTGTTCATCCGAAAATCCTGTTGAATGACAGGCCACTGAGGGCGAACTTCATGAACTTGCTTCATTTTTCTGTTTTGAACCTGCCTGTTCTGGAGCTGTTCGCTCCGTCTAACGGGAATTCAAAGAGAAATTAGAAGGAGCCACACTATCCTGTTTACTGCTCTCACTAGTTACATTCCCCTGGGCTAGTGGATCCAGTTCTGGAAGAGAAGAAGCTGAATAATTTATCACACCAGGTGGGGAAAGATATGCAACCCCATTACCATAATCTCATGCATCCCTTGCTAGTTTTTTAATTTTAGTCTCATTCAACTTGCAAAGTGTACTGTCAATACTGGAAAAAATACGACAGTAATCAGATTTGTATCTGCCAAAGTCCTTGTCAGACTGAATGTCAGTATCAAGCCGAGTGAGTTCTGGCTTTAAAGATTCCACTTCTGCTGAATAATCCTTAATCAAGAACTGGATAAATTCACAACCCTGTTTATCAAACAGCTTGAGTAAATCTACATGAAGAGGCGAATCCCTAATTAGCCCAGTTGGAAACCGTCACTGCCATAAACCCTTCAGGACTTGTTGGCAGTGTAAACATCCATTCAAATATAATATCTCCAACTGCAGTTTCTTAAATTTAAATAATTTTTGATCAAAGGATCTCAAATTATTAACAATATTAGCAGGAGCAGATTCAGCAGCAAGCCTGTTACCTGCCGGTCTCGCAATATCCAACCCAGGAAGGGTAGGCTCCTTAAACCAGTCATTTAGAGAAGATATAAGCACATTAGCTTGTGATGGCCCCTGCAGCATATTCGTAACCTGCCCGGTATTATGCCCAGTGTTATGCTGAACAGTCACCCGTCCAAGATTCAGAGCCAAGCCTCCACCAGCAGGTACATTTGAATTTAATGCAGCGGACCTCTGATCATGCGATCCTGAAGGACTGAAAGTAGAGGGAAACACTTCCATACTGCTGCTTTGACATCCAAAAATCCAATCTGCCAGGATGTTAACTTGCTGAGTTTAATTCTGAATAAGTAAAGTAAGATTCTCAATAGGGTTGGAATCAGGTACATTGTCCACATTCTCATTACAGAATAACAGCTGCGAGCCAAGGTGCTTGTTGTTGGCCATAAAAACAAACTAATAAGCCAAAGAAGAACACAAACTAATAAAAAACAAAAAAACAAAGAAACACACCAAGCCAGCAGGTATTATAGTTAGCGCTTTCGTTTACTTCATAAGCAAACTTCATCAGACAACAGTTATAGACCACAAGTCATTTAAATATCCCTCCAAAAAGACCAATTAAACAATTAATTACATACTCAAATTGTCCTTAAAGGAAGATACACACAAAATTCTTCATGGTATATAAAAATCAGTACATAATCATCAAAGTGTATACAGCAAGTTAAAATAAATCAATAATTTGAATCAATGATCATCTAAAACAGAATTTCAATTTTAACATACATTTTATTGATAAATTATCATTCAGCCCAGGAAGGGAATGTGCATTAAACTTCAATTGCAAATCAGTTCCCTTTCATCTAATTTCAGTGCTATAGGGCCATCTCCATTATATTTATCCAACACTTGATCAATGACAAAAAATAGAAATGCATATGAGGAAACTGATTTACATGCCTAGCCAAGGCATTATTCAAATTCAGCTTCCTAATGTTATACATGCACTGTTTCAGGCATCTTTCTGTCCTTCCAATATAAAATGCAGGACATGCTTGACATATCACCATGTACACAACATTCTTAGATGAACATTTATATCTGTCTTTAAGCTGGTATACTCTCCCATACATCTCAAAGGAATCAGTAACTTTAATACATTTACAAAAATGACAAAAAACACATTTTGACATACCGCCAAGAATATTAATTCCACAATTACTTTCTAAGGTATTTTTGAGGTTACTACCCTACCTAAAAATAACATCAGGTTTCTGTATATAGTGGATTTATTACTACATTCTCACTTGATGCTGATGACCTCAGGTATATTATTAATAAGAATTGGTGTTTTCTGAGGGAGGATGCATTGATTAATAATAGGATTAGAGAGAAACCTGATGTTATTTTGAGGAAGGGTAGTAACCTCAAAAATGCCTTGGAACGTAATCGTGGAATTAATATTCTTGGTGGTATGTCAAAATGTGGTTTCTGTCATTTTTGTAAATGTATTAAAGTTACCGATTCCTTTGAGATGTATGGGAGAGTATACCAGCTTAAGAACAGCTATAACTGTTCATCTAAGAATGTTGTATACATGGCGATATGTCAAGCATGTCCTGCATTTTATATTGGAAGGACAGAAAGATGCCTGAAACAGTGCATCTATGAGCATTTGTACAACATTAGGAAGCGGAATTTGAATAACGCCTTGGCTAGGCATGTAAATCAGTTTCGGTCACATGCATTTCTATTTTTTGTCATTGATCAAGTGTTGGATAAATATAATAGAGATGGTCCTATAGCACTGAAATTAGATGAAAGGGAACTGATTTGGCAATTGAAGTTTAATGCACATTCCCTTCCTGGGCTGAATGATAATTTATCTATAAAATGTATGTTAAAATTGAAATCCTGTTTTAGATGATTATTAATTCAATTTATGGATTTATTTTAACTTGCTGTATTCACTTTGATGATTATGTACTGATTTTTATATAGCATGAACAATTTTGTGTGTATGTTCCTTTAAGGACAATTTGAGTATGTAATTAATTGTTTAATTGGTCTTTTTGGTGGGATATTTAAATGATTTGTGTTTTTTAACTGTTGTCTGATGAAGTTTGCTTATGAAGTAAATGAAAGCGCTAACTATAATTCCTGCTGGCTTGGTGTGTTTCTTTGGTTTTTTGTTTTTTATTAGTTTGTGTTCTTCTTTGGCTTATTAGTTTGTTTTTATGGCCAACGACATGCACCTTGGCTTGCAGCTGCTAGTCTCTAATGAGAATATGGACAATATAACTGATTCCAACCCTATTGGGAATCTTACTTTACTTATTCAGAATTTAACTCAGCAAGTTAACATCCTGGCAGATCGGATTTCTGGATGTCAAAGCAGCGGTATGGAAGTGTTTCCCTCTACTTCCAGTCCTTCAGGATCGCATGATTGGAGGTCCGCTGCATTAAATTCAAATGTACCTGCTGGTGGAGGCCTGGCTCCAAATCTTGGACCTGTGGGTGTTCAGCATAGCACTGGCCATAACACCGGGTAGGTTATGAATATGCTGCAGGGGCCGTCACAGGCTAATGTGCTTATACCTTCTCTAAATGACTGGTTGAAGGAGCCTACCCTTCCTGGGCTGGATATTGTGAGACCGGTAGGTAACAGGCTTGCTGCTGAATCTTTTTCTGCTAATATTGTTAATAATTTGAGATCCTTTGATCAAAAATTATTTAAATTTAAGAAACTGCAGTTGGAGATATTCTATTTGAATGAATGTTTACACCGCCAATAAACCCCGAAGGGTTTAAGGCAGTGGCGGTTTCCAACTGGGCTTATTAGGGATTCGTCTCTTCATGTAGATTTACTCAAGCTGTTTGATAAACAGGGTTGTGAATTTATCCAGTTGTTGATTAAGGATTATTAGGCACAAGTGGAATCTTTAAAGCCAGAACTCACTCGGTTTGATACTGACATTCAGTCTGACAAGGACTTTGGCAGATACAAATTTGATTACTGTCGTATTTTTTCCAGTATTGACAGATGTTGTGTCTTTTGGCTTTTCCTGATTAGGGGTTGCCACAGCAGAACTCTGGTCCGCTAATGATTGGCAGTAGATTTTTACGTGCTGAGTTGCCAGCCCTGATGCACAACCTTCAAAGAAGGTACGCCCATTCATGCATGTCTCCACACAGAAGACGCTCTAGCTGAGAATCAAACAGGGCAACATCTTACTGTGAGACAACAACGCTACCGCAGCATCACCACAGTGCACTTTGCAAATTGAATAGACTAAAATTAAAAAACTAGCAAGGGATGCACGAGATTATGGTAATGGGGTTGCATATCCTTCCCCACCGGGTGTGGTTAATTATTCAGCTTCTTCTCCTCTGGAACTGGATCCACTAGCCCAGGGGAATGTAACTAGTGAGAGCAGTGAACAGGATAGTGGGGCTCCTTCTAATTTCACTTTGAATTCCCCTGTTAGACGGAGCGAACGGATCCAGAACAGGCAGGTTCAAAATAGACAAGCACAGCAAGTTTGTGAAGCTCGCCCTCAGCGGCCTGTCATTCAACAGAATTTTTGGATGAGCAATGTGAACAACCAGGCTTACCAACAAGGTGATGTGTCTTGGAAGCAGCGGAAGAAGAGATCAAACAAACGGGGGAGGAAGTAACTTTCTTGCCTTCCCTTGAAAGTTGTCATACTAGGACAGTTAATATGAAACCGGTCAGTATTGTTTGTAATCAATATGGGGACTTTAAAATCTATAATTACACTGATTTTATGCCTACCAAAGTGCTGGTTGAATTGCTGGCCCATGGATTGACTTTTGTTCCCTCGGCTCGGGCGGATCTGGCTAGAACTTTAATAGATTTGAAAATGTTTACACTCAAGTTTAATCTAAATGTATTGTTTGGTAACAACAGTAATTTGACCAGTGAGTTTAGAGTTGCTAGTGTATTTAATCCTCCTCTTAATAATACTATCCAGTTATTTGAGAGAGTTTGTGAAAATGATATACGGTGTCTGTTAACTAATTATATACCTAACCCTTCTTTGTATAACACCACTGTTATTGAAAAGGATACCCTTTCTTTGTTAAGAACTAAGGGTATTCAGGTTTTAAAACCTGATAAGGGGGGGTGGCCTTATATTTATGACCTTGGATGATTATAACACTCACATGAAGAAATTACTAGCATGTGAGGCTTATGAGAAAGTGTCCAGGAATGAGATGAATGGGGCTTATCAACCGTTTCAAGGGTTTATTATGGACTTATTTATAGAAACTTCTATAGATACTGATTTATTGAATTACTTGTCCATTTCTAGTCCCATTACTCCTGTGATTTTTGGAGTGCCAAAAATACATAAGGATATGGAAAATCCTCCTATTCATCCCATTATGGATGGTAAATAGTCCTTTACATGTGGAAGTGCGAAGTATTTGGATACCAAGTTAAAGAAACTTCTGGAAGGGGAACAGCATATTTGCTGTGATTCCTGGGCATTTCTTTCAGCTATGAACAGCTTGAAATTTCAAGCTGATTATGACTTCTTGACAGTTGATGTCAAGGAATTATATATGTTCATACCTCAGGAAACTGGTTTAGTTTGGGTTAGGGATTTCCTTACTAGCAAAGGTGTGGATGGTAGGAAAATTCAGACATTGGTGTACGTTTTGGAATTAGTCCTGATGAATAATTATTTTATGTTTAATGGGGACTATTACTTGCAAAAAACTGGGGTAGCAATGGGTTCTCCTTGTGGAGCTACTTTTACAAACATAGTTATGACCCACTGGGAAAAGGAGTTCCTGTTTAAGGATGCCCTGTTTAAGAATAATGTCAACTGGTATACACGTTATCTGGATGATATTTTTATGGTCTAGAAGGGTGGTTTAGAATTAGCGGAGGTTTTGTTTGAACATATGAATAATTTCACTGAATTTTTAAAGTTTACTTTTGAGTTTAAAGTGGACTCTATTTCCTACTTGGACATCGAACTAAGTAAGGATTTGGTTAATGAAAGATTTTCCTCCAAGATTTTTAGAAAGGTCATTTATTCCAATGCTTTTTTGCACTGGTCTAGTACTCAACCCTGCCATCAAAAGAAGGTTGTTGTAAAAGGGCAGTTTGTTAGGGAATCCAGAATGGTTACAGATGAGGCTGACTTCATCCTTGAATGTAATTTATTAATAGAGATGTTTGTGAAAAGGGGTTACTCACTCCGCATTGGTGAATGGGTTTTGTGCTGAGGTTAGTAGTAAAAGAAATAAAGGGTCTTTTAAACCCCTTTTGCATACTGCCTCACCATTTTAAGATGCCCCTTTTATTGAACAGATTAATTTATTGGAAGATGGTATGGTCACTACTGTTTTAGGTGCGGGTGAATTGTCTCTTGAACCTAATTTGAGTGAGGATGTCCGATATAGCGGAATTATTACTACATTCTCACTTGATGCTAATGACCTCAGGTATATTATTAATAAGAATTGGTGTTTTCTGAAGGAGGACGCATTGATTAATAATAGGATTAGAGAGAAACCTGATGTTATTTTTAGGAAGGGTAGTAACCTCAAAAATGCCTTGGAAAGTAATCGTGGAATTCTTGGTGGTATGTCAAAATGTGGTTTCTGTCATTTTTGTAAATTTATTAAAGTTACTGATTCCTTTGAGATGTATGCGAGACTATACCAGCTTAAGGACAGATATAAATGTTCATCTAAGAATGTTGTGTACATGGTGATATGTCAAGCATGTCCTGCATTTTATATTGGAAGGACAGAAAGATGCCTGAAAAAGCGCATCTATGAGCATTTATACAACATTAGGAAGCGGAATTTGAATAATGCTTTGGCTAGGCATGTAAATCAGTTTCGGTCACATGCATTTCTATTTTTTGTCATTGATCAAGTGTTGGATAAATATAATAGAGGTGGTCCTATAGCACTGAAATTAGATGAAAGGGAACTGATTTGGCAATTGAAGTTTAATGCACATTCCCTTCCTGGGCTGAATGATAATTTATCTATAAAACGTATGTTAAAATTGAAATCCTGTTTTAGATTATTATTAATTCAATTTATGGATGTATTTTAGCTTGCCGTATACACTTTGATGATTATGTACTGATTTTTATATAGCATGAACAATTTTGTGAGTATGTTCCTTTAAGGGCAATTTGAGTATGTAATTAATTGTTTAATTGGTCTTTTTGGAGGGATATTTAAATGGCTTCTGGTTTTTAACTGTTGTCTGATGAAGTTTGCTTATGAAGTAAATGAAAGTGCTAACTATAATTCCTGCTGGCTTGGTGTGTTTCTTTTTTTGTTTGTTTTTTATTTGTATTGATTACAAGTTTTTTTTCATTTTTTCTGTATCTATCAATTTTTTTTGTGTTTATGTTATTACTTTTCGTCTGTGTAAGTCTGGAGCTTTTCTCCTGGGTCCCCACTGAAAATGGGCTGTTGGCTCAGTTGGACCAACCTGGTTAACAAATGTCAAATAAATAAATAAATAAATACTGTAGAGGCAAATGTCCCAGAGGCTAAAGTCCCTCTTGATGTATTAAAATAAACTTTCCAAAAGGTCACAAACACGACTCCGGTGTAGAACTTTTATTAAATGCACAGTTGGAAAGTAAGCACTTTCACATCCTAAAGCAGACGCTTCTTCAGACATCGATACCACAGTACATGACCAAGAAATAAATAAATAGAATATGGGATTACATGTACTGGTAAGATATTTAAGTACACCTGAAAATCATTTTTTTACTGGTAAGATATTTAAATACACCTGAAAATTATTTTTTTATTTGTCATGTAGCTCCTAATACTACTGAAACTTTCTGGATAACTTTATCACACATTCATCAACTTTCTCCTTAGAAATCCTGGTATTTTATATCTGTGTTTAGCTATTTCAATGATTAATGCTACTTCTGTCCTTTTTTCTTGGACTACTTTATCCATTTTATTTTTACTTCTGATTTCTTAACTGTTGGTATCGGATAATCCTGTGTTATCAGAACTTCATCATATTTATTAATACTTTCTGGTTTATGTCTCTAATATTTCTCAACTACCTGTATACTGTAATGTTTACAACCCCCCCACCCACCCAGTGCAACAGTCTTATCATATTATTATGCCTTTTTCAGCCATTTACAAAGATTGTGCAACTGTTTCCAGTTCAGTATTATAGAACTCTATAGGTCTGCTTCTCCCACTTTTTCTATAGACTTGCTAAAGCAATATGTATTCAGCCCACTATCTTAAGCCACCATTCCTAGCATTTCATCTCCTTAACCATTCAGTGTGTTAAATCTCTGTCAAAGGTAACTGCTCCAGGAGTTGTCAGTAGCTGCCACTATAACTGTGGTGTTTCCATTTTCAGTTGCTCTTCTATTCTACTGGTCGCGTTCTTTATAGTTTTCTTTTGCTTTTGGCATGTCTGTTACTCTCTAAGAATAGTTTAACTGTAGTTTGATTTCTACTCCTATTCCGACTCCTACTTGTTATGGAAATGGTTCTGCAAAGATGTCATCTTTAGCTTCTTCTATTCATATATAAGAACTTTTACTATGTCTGGATCGGATAATGTCAAGAAATATTTAAGTAGTCTCACAACTGCAAATCTATACATTCAATTAACTCTGAGGAGGCCAGGAACTGCTTCACAATGAGGGATATATAATCTTCCCCTGCTCTAGTTTATATACACCAAATGAAATAG